>NW_027824782.1:0-273 GCF_054177405.1 Leptonychotes weddellii | reverse complement strand
CCCCACAGCTGGGCAACAAGTCCTTCCTTGAAGGGCCTCTAGTCCATGCATCTCAATGTCTGCCACCAGATATCATGTCAGGTTACTCTCAGATTGTTCATTATGCTATATATTATGCTATATGCACAACTTTTCTGTAAGTTTAATTTAAAAAATAGCAAAAACATACTTTCAAAATAAAAATCTTTTTTTTATTTTTAAGATTTTATTTATTTATGGGCGCCTGGGTGGCTCAGATGGTTAGACGTCTGCCTTCGGCTCGGGTCATGATCC
>NW_027824781.1:0-273 GCF_054177405.1 Leptonychotes weddellii | reverse complement strand
AGAGTGAGCTTTAGATGCTGATGTTTTCCCAGGTGGTTCTGTGTCAGTGACATTAGCTGTAGGTTCTGAGTTTTCCCAGGAGATTCCACAGCCAGGGGAGACTTTGGAAAACCCTGAGTATCCGAAAATTTGCTCAGTGACTTAGGAACCGCCTTAGGGCAGTTGGCCTGGGGCAAAAACAAGAAGAGAATTTGCATTTTGTTTTTGGAAATTGGAAAGAAAACATCCCTCCCAAGCTGATCTGAAGAGCCTGTGATCTGCTCTCAGAAAACC
>NW_027824780.1:0-273 GCF_054177405.1 Leptonychotes weddellii | reverse complement strand
CTCCAGAGTTGGTTAATTCAGTGGCTCAGTGAGGCCATCAGAGACTCATGGCTGCCATCTCAATATTTTGTTCGACTGACTTATTTTGCTTCGCATAATATTCTCTAGCTCCATCCATAGGATTTCAGTCATCTGTGGAATTTAAGAAGCAAACCAAATGAACAAATGGTAAAAACAGAGAGAGAGAGAGAGAGAGAGACAAATCAAGAAACACACTCTTATTTTTTTTATTGTTATTATGTTATGTTGATCACCATACCAAACACACTCTTA
>NW_027824779.1:0-273 GCF_054177405.1 Leptonychotes weddellii | reverse complement strand
CTTTCAAAAATCTATGGTCAGTCTACCCTTGTCAGTCACTAGCTCATTTCCTCATCTATACACTTCAATTTTTCTGAAAAACGTAAAGAACTGTTTTATTTTATTTTATTTTTTATTTTTTTTTTATATTTGAAAGGATATTTATTTATATGGTATTACAAGTTTACATTTATTTTATTTTTTTTTTGAATTTTTTTTTATTCTTATGTTAATCCCCATACATTACATCATTAGTTCTAGATGAAGTGTTCCATGATTCATTGTTCGTGCACA
>NW_027824778.1:0-273 GCF_054177405.1 Leptonychotes weddellii | reverse complement strand
AGAAAAACAAACAGCCGTTTAATAACATGTATACGTCCTGTATACATGAGAGATACTCTGAAGAAGTGAGTAAAACTCCCTGGAAAGGCCCAAGCCACCGCCTTAAATACCGTCTTCCGCTAAAAGATGTTGATGTGGGAGGAGAGCGCACAGGGAGCCCGGTATGGGTTACCAGGAAAAGGTAAACAAGGCTGTGATGCAGAATTAAGTTCGGGCCTTCTCCATGGACAAAACTGATTTAATCATCATTTAGTCATCCTTCTCTTTCTGGTA
>NW_027824777.1:0-273 GCF_054177405.1 Leptonychotes weddellii | reverse complement strand
ATTCCTTTTGATGGCTGCATAATATTCCATTGTATATATATACCACATCTTCTTTATCCATTCATCTGTCGATAGACATCTTGGCTCTTTCCACAGTTTTGAACTGCCCCACTTCTGATTAATAGTTGCTCAAGCCTTTGTTGAATATCTGTCCAGACCATGTGTATCAGGCAGGGTTCAGTGATGGAAAGAGATGCCACGTGAAGTATTTTAAGCAGAAAGTGATATAATACAGAAAGTTTGATTATTACAAAATCAGTGGAAGGGCTGGAA
>NW_027824776.1:0-273 GCF_054177405.1 Leptonychotes weddellii | reverse complement strand
AGAAGGGAAAAAAATTACTTTTTCTTTGGCTTGCTAACAAACCTAAACAAATGAAAGATACATGACATACCAAGAAATCTGAAATACTAGACTTTCTATCATCTTAATTTAAACTACATCAAAAAAATCTTGATTCTGTGGGTTAAAAGAAATATAATTTGGGGGCATCTGGGTGGCTCAGTTGGTTTAGCAGATGACTTGATTTTGGCTCAGGTCATGATCTTGGGGTCCTGGGATCGAGCCCCATATCAGGCTCTGTGCTGAGCTGGGAGT
>NW_027824775.1:0-273 GCF_054177405.1 Leptonychotes weddellii | reverse complement strand
CTTTCAACATCCTGCTCTATCTCTCCATACTCCAATGTTCAAACTTTGCCAATCAGACTCCAGTTCCAAGGAACGTCTTGACCCTCTGTACTTGGGTGTCCCAATGGTGACTTGAACATGGCATATCAGAGCTCAGTATCCATCCCTGTCTTAGCTTGGGGCTGCTGTAATAAAGCACCACAACCTGGATGGCTTATAATCAACAGAAATTTATTGCTTATGGTTCTGGAGGCTGGAAGTCCAAGATCAGGGAGCCAGCATGACTGGGGGAGA
>NW_027824774.1:0-273 GCF_054177405.1 Leptonychotes weddellii | reverse complement strand
TGCCTGGGTGGCTCAGTCGTTAAGCGTCTGCCTTCGGCTCAGGTCATGATCCCAGGGTCCTGGGATCGAGCCCCGCATCGGGCTCCCTGCTCTGCGGGAAGCCTGCTTCTCCCTCTCCCACTCCCCCTGCTTGTGTTCCCTCTCTCGCTGTGTCTGTCTCTGTCAAAAAATAAATAAAATCTTTAAAAAAAAAAAAAGAAAAGAAAAGAAAAGAATGAAACAGTGCACAGATGTCATTCCTGACTAAGGGTCCCATAACTTGGCCAGCCCCAG
>NW_027824773.1:0-273 GCF_054177405.1 Leptonychotes weddellii | reverse complement strand
TAAATTGTTTACTAAACTCTAGATATTGGTCTTAAATATTGGGGAAAGAAATTAATGTTGGACATATTTGTCATTTCTTTGAAATGCTGTATCATTTATTACCTCTTTGTTTGAGCTGGTGCTTTACATTGCAATGGTGGTGGCATGGGCTTGGGTAAGATGATTTATAAACCATTGTGCTCAAGTTTCCTTTTCAGACATTAGTTTCCATCAGCTTTCTCTTCATCATAATGATTCATAGAGCTTCTTTGACATCCCACCAGCACCTTCCCA
>NW_027824772.1:0-2508 GCF_054177405.1 Leptonychotes weddellii | reverse complement strand
GTTCCTGGCACTCTCAATATAGGTGTTCCTCAAATTTTTAAGTATGGAGAAGCCTGTTTCCCCAAGGGCAGATTTGAAAGAAAGAGAAATCCCTCTCGAAAGAAACAACATATATGTGATGAATGTGGAAAACACTTCAGTCAGGGCTCAGCCCTCATTCTTCATCAAAGAATCCACAGTGGGGAGAAACCCTATGGATGTGTTGAATGTGGGAAAGCATTCAGCAGAAGTTCTATCCTTGTGCAACATCAGAGAGTCCATACTGGAGAAAAACCTTACAAATGTCTTGAATGTGGAAAAGCCTTTAGCCAGAATTCTGGGCTCATTAATCATCAGAGAATCCATACTGGGGAGAAACCTTATGAATGCGTTCAGTGTGGGAAATCTTATAGTCAGAGCTCAAATCTTTTTAGACATCAGCGAAGACACAATGCAGAGAAACTTCTGAATGTTGTGAAAGTTTAAGAAATTACAAAAAAAAATCAGCACTCAGGTCTTTTTCTTCAGAAATGAAGACAAAATTAAAAACATGAAATGATACATAATAGTTTTATTTCCCTATATAGACTGTTAAGAAAATCCACTGGGAAATGTAGAAAATCTTCACCCACTATTACTTTATCTTGAAAGAAACAATGTCATACCTGCCTAGAAACTGAAATTTTAAACTTAATTCAGGTGTTAATTCCTAAATCTTCCATGTGATGTTTATATTCTTATTATTTTTCCAAATAATGAACTACCTGATTCTTTGTCCCTTAAAAGTTTCCTTTTTAGACAGACATTATTTCTGTGTTGATCATTAAAATGTTCTTTGCAAGGATACATTCCCTTCTACTTTAAAAGGCTACATAAGAATTACAAAATTTGAAAACTGAAACCATTTTTTAAAAAATTTACCCTTCTGCTCCTTTTTACCTAATTTGAATATGCATTTCAGAAAATAGAAGATAAAGGATGACCAAAAGCTTCAAAGTAAAATGAGCCTTAAAACTCAGATAAGTGATGGTGATAAAACATCAAAAAGTGAATGGGACATCTAGATTGGGCAAGATAAACAAATACTTTGATCCAAGAACTGAAGTATATCAAGAATTTATCTCAGTGTAATTATCTGCCTGCAGGGAAACTCAAACACCGCTTATCCTGTCTAATTTGAAGGCATCCCACTAATGAGATTACTGTTCTCCTGTGTTACCAGTAGAAAATGGACAGTGTGAACAATAAACACTTCTAAAACTATGAGAGTAGACATTCTAACGCTAGGGAAGAATTTGTAGTGAATGGCAGTGTTGAAGGGCAAATGTAAACATGAGGGTAATGGTCTGTCTGGGCTTTTAGAAAACAAAAAGAGACTTGAAGATCTAATTTATTATTTTGCCTTTCTTTTTGTTAAGGACATAAAAATCCATGACAGGTGGGCAACAAGTATCAGGTTTGCTGTTTTATTCTTTTGGTACAAAAGGGTTGCACACCAGGCTAACAAAACAGCCATGCATTTATTATTAAACATTTTCTACCGACAAGGCACTGTGCTAGGTACTGTAACCCTACCATAGGTAGGTAGCTATTTCTTCCACTGTAAATCATTGGGGATTTGGTCTAAAGCTGTTTCATGTGAATTAGCTTCTTCCCTCTGTTTGAGCAGTCCTGGGGGGGAGGTCACCTCTGAGATTCCCAGAGCCATAGTTCTCTTACCAGGGTGTTGTGTTTGGGGGAAAGGAAGACTCAGCTCAAAGAGCTAGCCAGCTCTCCAGCAATCTTCAGAGGTGAGTCCAAGATACTCTTATCACAGTTTGGAGGTTTGTGGGTCTTTTAAAAAAACTAATCAATCTCTAGTAGCATCGAGGTTGTACTTACATGTTAAGTTGAATGGATTGTTCTATTTAAAAATAAACAATAGGCTATTAACAACTAGTTTATTAACTATCAGAATTGATTGAACTATTTTTTTTTTTTAATTTTAAGTCTTAACACATTTTTAAAAATGTATAAAAGTAATACATTGTAGTAGTAGGATTATATACTCCTTGGCTGAGAATCCCAAGTACTGTGGTTTTACTGTTTAGTGGAAAACTCTGGAAGTTAAAATAGAGAATACGGAAAAGGCTTTTTTATAGTGGGCATTAATTGTGTGGAAAATGACCCATGTGAATAAAAAGATTTCATAGTTCCAGAGATTTTGGTTACATCTGGTGCTTGGATCAAATTTAAAAATGGAAGGTGAGATTTGCATGAGCCTGTTAAAAAGCATAGTAATAAATGCAAGGCCAGCTGGTGGAAAAGTGAGGCAGAATGGAGCTTGTTTATAGATTTTTCTGATAACAATTAATTATAAGAAATGTGCTTTATAGATTAAGATTTATTGAAGTATAAATATGTAGTAATGATATAATGTATTTTAAGTTATACAAGAAAATGTAGGGACTTTTGTTTGGGTCTTTTTCTCTTTGTGGCTGAGAGGAAACAAGTCAATGTCCAATAAAGCTATAAACTCCTCCGCTCTAA
>NW_027824771.1:0-273 GCF_054177405.1 Leptonychotes weddellii | reverse complement strand
GTGGCTCAGTTGGTTAAGCGACTGCCTTCGGCTCAGGTCATGATCCTGGAGTCCCGGGATCGAGTCCCGCATCGGGCTCCCTGCTCGGCAGGGAGTCTGCTTCTCCCTCTCCCACTCCCCGTTTGTGTTCCCTCTCTCGCTGTGTCTTTCTCTGTCAAATAAATAAATAAAATCTTTAAAAAAAAAAAAAAAAAAGAAAAGAAAGAGATATCATATGATCCAGTAATACCACTTCTGGGTATTTATCCAAAGGAAATGAAAACACTGACTTGA
>NW_027824770.1:0-273 GCF_054177405.1 Leptonychotes weddellii | reverse complement strand
GCAGCTCTCAGCTTAACATCACCTTCTGGAAGAGGCATCCCAATCCAGAGGAGCCACTGATCACTCCCGGCAATAGCACCTTATTTAGTTCTTGCTGTAGCCCTTCTGACTGTCTGACATGGTTCTTGAGTTTTACTGGCTTGCTTATCTAACAAATGTGTCCTCCTACTACCAAAAAGCTCAATTAGAAGGGACCTAGATAGTCTTATTCACTAGTGTATCCATCAGCCTCTGAAACAGGTCTGGTACGTAGTTGGAATGATAGACATCCAT
>NW_027824769.1:0-273 GCF_054177405.1 Leptonychotes weddellii | reverse complement strand
CGCCTGGGTGGCTCAGTTGGTTAAGCGACTGCCTTCGGCTCAGGTCATGATCCTGGAGTCCCTGGATCGAGTCCCGCATCGGGCTCCCTGCTCAGCAAGGAGCCCGCTTCTCCCTCTAACCCTCCCCCCTCTCATGTACTCTCTCTCTCTCATTCTCGCTCTCTCAAATAAATAAATAAATCTTTAAAAAAAAAAAAAAAGTAAGTTCATGGAATCTGGAAACCTAGACCACTACACACTCATACAGCTTTCTTGCATTCTGTTCTCCTTACT
>NW_027824768.1:0-273 GCF_054177405.1 Leptonychotes weddellii | reverse complement strand
TGGAACACTTCATCTAAAACTAATGATGTAATGTATGGGGATTAACATAAGAATTAAAAAAATAAATAAATTTAAAAAAAAAAAAGGCCAAAAAAAAAAAATTTCCATCATAATCGAGACATTATCATCCCAAGCTGCTGCTCCAGCTTAAAAATCACTAATTCAGCACCCAATTTAACTTCCAAACACAATTTTCCTCCTTTCCAGCTCACTTATTCAAAACATCTACCACAATCTTTTTTTTTTTTTTAAGATTTTATTTATTTTTTTGAC
>NW_027824767.1:0-273 GCF_054177405.1 Leptonychotes weddellii | reverse complement strand
TCCACTCCCCCTGTTTGTGGTTCCCTCTCTCTCTGTGTCTCTCTCTGTCAAATAAATAAAATCTTTAAAAATAAAAAAAAAAAAAGAAAAGAAATCCTGTCAATTAAAACTTAAAATATATCTCAGGAGGGAGCGCTTTTATTTAGTTGTCTGAAGACCTTTCAGCAATGTTGGAACAGCACTAGTGAGAGAATCTGCACGATGAAAACCCTGCCATTCCCTTAGCCAAAAAAGTCCAGCCTTCAGCAATTCTTTTCTTTTGCTAATAACTTC
>NW_027824766.1:0-273 GCF_054177405.1 Leptonychotes weddellii | reverse complement strand
TCTCACCACAGAGGAAACTAAAATCAATCTTGCTAGTAGGTCTGTTTAATTATAGTACAACGAGCAGCTTCTCCCCTTCTTTGCATATTTTATAATGTCTTCATGAATAAATTAAATAAATCAAGCTGAGAGAACTGTATGATTCATTCCCTGATTTTCATTCTTCTGTCTCTCAAGAAATCTGAAAAGTACCATATTCCCAAAAGCCTGTTTTCACTAAGTACTTGGTCACAATCATTACACGGATTTCTAAATGGCTACATTGTCACCGCC
>NW_027824765.1:0-273 GCF_054177405.1 Leptonychotes weddellii | reverse complement strand
TTTTTATACTTTCCATCTCTTTTTTGAGCATCTTACTGAAGTCCTCCACTCTTTTCTCAAGTCCAGTGAGTATTTTTATGACCATTACCTAAATTCTCTATTAGGCATATTACTTATCTCATTTCTTCTAGGTCTCTGGCTGTGATTTTGTCCTTTTGTTTTGGGACATATTTCTCTGTCTCCTTGTTTTGTCTAACTCCCTGGGTCTGCTTTTATGTGTTCGAAAAGTCAGCTATGTCTTCTCCTCTAGAAAGTAGCGGCCTTATGAAAAGA
>NW_027824764.1:0-273 GCF_054177405.1 Leptonychotes weddellii | reverse complement strand
GCCAAAGCCACCACCAGGTAAAACTGCAGCTCAGCCTGGGGGTCAGAGGGCGCCGGGCGGTCGCTGACATCTGACAGCACTTCTTGTAGGCTGTCGGCGAAAACCAGGAGCAGCGTGGCTGTGGCCGAGAGGGGCGGCTGTCCCCCATCCCGCACAGCGACCAGCAGGCGCTGGCGGGCCGCGTCCCTGTCGCCCAAAGCGCGCGCCGTGCGCACCTCGCCCGTGCGCAGCCCCAGGCTGAAGAGTCCCGGCTCGCTGGCCTGCAGCACGTGG
>NW_027824763.1:0-273 GCF_054177405.1 Leptonychotes weddellii | reverse complement strand
ATCCAAGGAGGTTCACACCAGGACTCACAGAAATTAAAATAGCAAAAAGTACTTATAAAGAAACAACTTTAAAGGTGACAAGACGACAGAATGCGGTTATATACAAATAAACCCCATAAAGCTATCAGCTTATTTTTCACTAAAAACTTTGCAGGCCATAAGGGAGTGTCATGATATATACAAAATGCTGAAAGGAAAAAATCTGCAGGCAAGAATATTCTATCCAGCAAGGCTGTCATTCAGAATAGGAGGAGAGATAAAGAGTTTCTCATA
>NW_027824762.1:0-273 GCF_054177405.1 Leptonychotes weddellii | reverse complement strand
GAGTCTTCCACAAATTGTAGACATATGGACAAAATAAATGACTATTGCTATTTTAAGCCACTATATTTTGGGATTGTTTGTTACTCAGCAATAGCAACTAAAACACTTTCACTTTGTGGCCTCCTCAAAGATAATTTATTTCTGCCCTTTTAGTGACTGCTATGATGGATCACTCCATTACATTGTACTGTGCAGTGATCTCAGGGAAAGATGACTCAGTAAGTTAATTTCTAGATGATTACGATATATTCTCCAAAAATGCTGCTTTTTCAT
>NW_027824761.1:0-2508 GCF_054177405.1 Leptonychotes weddellii | reverse complement strand
AACAGACACTTCTCTGAAGAAGACGTACAAATGGTTAACAGACACATGAAAAAATGTTCATCATCAATAGCCATCAGGGAAATTCAAATCAAAACCACATTGAGATACCACCTTACACCAGTTAGAATGGCAAAAATTGACAAGGCAAGAAACAAGAAATGTTGGAGAGGTTGTGGAGAAGGGGAACCCTCTTACACTGTTGGTGGGAATGCAAGTTGGTACAGCCACTTTGAAAAACAGTGTGGAGGTGCCTCAAAAAACTAAAAATAGAGCTACCCTATGACCCAGCAATTGCACTCCTGGGTATTTACCCCAAAGACACAGATGTAGTGAAAAGAAGGGCCATATGCACCCCAATGTTCAGAGCAGCAATGTCCACAATAGCCAAACTGTGGAAAGAGCCAAGATGCCCTTCAAAAGACGAATGGATAAATAAGATGTGGTCCATATATACAATGGAATATTACTCAGCCTTCAGAAAGGATGAATACTCAACTTTTACATCAACATGGATGGGACTGGAGAAGATTATGCTGAGTGAAACAAGTCAAGCAGAGAAAGTCAATTATCATATGGTTTCACTTATTTGTGAACATAAGGAATAGCATGGGGGACATTAGGAGAAGGAAGGGAAAAATGAAGTGGGTGGGGAATCGGAGGGAAAGATGAACCATGAGAGACTATGGACTCTGGGAGAAACAAACTGAGGGTTTTAGAGGGGAGGGGGGTGGGGGGATTGGTTAGCCCGGTGATGGGTATTAAGGAGGACACGTACTGCATGGAGCACTGGGTGTTATACGAAAACAATAGATTGTGGATCACCACATCAAAAACTAATGATGTATTGTATGGTGACTAACATAACATAATAAAATTTAAAAAATAAATAAATAAAAAATAAAAGCTTCTCTGGACCATGAACAGTATCAGAGCCCTGAAGCAAATAAGGCACAAGCTCTGCCTACAAGAAGCATGCAGTAATTTAGAGGTAATAGAAGTTAAGTTCATAGTAATAGAGAAAGAAGTGTAATAGCGGATGTATGTCATGTTCAGTAGAGGCAAACATGAAAAAGAGATCAATTATGCTAGATGCGAATGCTTCAGAAGGGAGAGGCTGACAGAGCTGAGATGGCCTTGAAGGTTGAATGGCAGTGTAAGCATGTTAACTGGGTTAGATATTCCACTGGAGGAAACAACCTGACAAATAGCATGACATAAATAGAGTACTGTATATAGGTCCACATGGTTATAGCATGGGGTGTCTGTAGGGATAGGGGTGGCAAAAGAGGACAGGCATGTAGGCAAGGAAAAGATCATGAAGACCTTGTGTGCCATGCTTCGATTTCTGGAATTTATCCTGTATGCAAGGATATTATTATTATTATAATTATATTATATATTATAATTATTATCGGAGTTATTAAAAGTTTTCAAGAAGAGAAATGTATTTTAGAATGGATTGGGCCTGCTGAATTCCTTATCACTTTGCTGAGTATTTCAAAACAGGAGTTCTCAAATTCACTACAATACACATGACATATTTCTACTTGCAGCATGCTTCCACGAAACATTATTACAAGTAACGTAGGTGATGTTATATTTAATTTCTGGCACACTAGCTGTAACTCCATTGTTTTCTCTCTCTTTCTGAAGGAAGCTTGTCAGATTTTAAGCAAAGGAGGGGTGGATTTATCATAAAGATAATATTAAAAAGAAAACAAACGATTTGTGAAGTTCACTACTGAATTACTATGAGTAACTGAACACTGCTCTACACCAGATTAGGGCCTGCCAGTGGGTTATAACAATGAGTGACCACCACTGTTATAAACACATATTTGTAAAGATGGTAGTTCTTATCTTAAAAAGTCTAGGTAATGTAGGAAGATGGCTGCAGAGTAGGAGGACCTTAGGTTCAACCTCATCCCATGAATACAAGTGCAGAATGCAGTTATAGGAGAGAAATGGACCTTGGACACTGTGGTAGGGAAGAAGCCACAGTCAATGAGAAGGAAAGAGACTAGCACACACGGGAGCCCACAGGGAAGACAATTCCCCATAGCAATTGGCTTGAAAAACAACAGGAATGCATTTTGTGAGTTCTTGCAACCAGAAGAACTTAAAGCCTGGAGTTTTAAAGGTCAGCAGGAGTGGCTTGGGGAGAGCCCTGAGGCATTGTGCTGCTCTTGGAAAGAAGGCAGGGAATAGCCTGTGGACATACAGCAAGGAAACAGTGATGTGAAGAGCACCTTGGGCACAAACTAGGGAGATTATCCACTCATCTCTCAGTGTGTCCCAGAGAAGCAGCATTCATGAAGACATGCCTCTGGGAACAAAGAAACTGGCAGGTGCCATCCCCCCACCCCCACCGCCCCTCAGCATAAACACAAAGCCACCTGTGGGAATGAGCTCAGTGCCTACACTCACAACCTAACTTACACCAAGAATTGTCCCCTCCCTCCCCCTAACTCTACCCCCCCCTTTTGCCCAGCTCTCTGGTCGAACTGC
>NW_027824760.1:0-273 GCF_054177405.1 Leptonychotes weddellii | reverse complement strand
AACTACAATTTTGGAAAATTGTTCGATTTAAATCCTGTTAAAATGCAGAGATAACAGAAAACACTCAAATCTATCTGGGTGCAGGCAGCAAAGGGGATGCTCAGGGACACCTGCATATAAGTGGTGGCTCTCAGATTTAGGCACAGCGAGCTGTAAAATGCATGGACTTTCTCCCTACCATTGGGTGAAGGAGCCTCAGAGCTTTGGATGGGGTTGGGTTGTTCTCCTATTGTTTTGCTTCATGTCTGCCTCGCTTTCAGTAAACATTTACTG
>NW_027824759.1:0-273 GCF_054177405.1 Leptonychotes weddellii | reverse complement strand
CACACCAGCTCCATGGACTCCTTGCAGGAAGGGAGACCACACGCCAGAGACACCAGAAGGAACAAATGGTGTCTCTCCAAACAAAGAAAAGAGTTACAGGATTTGGGAGAAGGGCAGATGGAGTTCAGGTGACATTTAAAGAAAGCGAGTTTTGATGGGCTCAAAGCAAAGGAGGCTGTGGGCAGAGGGGTCAATATCAATATCAGTCTGAACCGTGGGCTGGATCTGGGGTTAGTTTTCCTTGAAAACTCCAAAGTTAAGGTAGGCGTGGAA
>NW_027824758.1:0-273 GCF_054177405.1 Leptonychotes weddellii | reverse complement strand
TTTATATGTAAATACATGACTTTCTTTTAGCAAGAGTGTCCAAAACTCTAAAAATTACCAATTATGTGATCTATTTTTTTGATAGCTATCGTTTTTCCCTCTCCTTTATGACAACTTAGAAATATCATTTTTAGGGGACGACTGGGTAGCTCAGTCATTAAGTGTCTGCCTTGGGCTCAGGTCATGGTCCCAAGGTCCTGGGATCGGGCCCCGCGTTAGGCTCCCTGCTCAGTGGGAGGCCTGCGTCTCCCTCTCCCACTCTCCCTGCTTGTA
>NW_027824757.1:0-273 GCF_054177405.1 Leptonychotes weddellii | reverse complement strand
CAATCACCATCCTTGCTCTCTGTTCCAGTACTAAACTTCATCCATAAGTGCCTAAAAAAAATGGTACCAACTCAGGCTCCCTGCTCTGCGGGGAGCCTGCTTCTCCCTCTCCCACTCCCCCTGCTTGTGTTCCCTCTCTCGCTGTGTCTCTCTCTGTCAAATAAATAAATAAAAATAAAATCTTTAAAAAAAAAAAAAAATGGTACCAACTCAGACGTCCTCACCGCAGGAGTAAAAAGCTGAGCACTCTTGGAAAGGCACTAGGGATTCTGC
>NW_027824756.1:0-273 GCF_054177405.1 Leptonychotes weddellii | reverse complement strand
GATTATAAATAAATAACGGCTTGGCCCTACACATTTCCATTTTATTCACACTCATGTCACAGACATAGCATTTCTTTTCTTTTTTTTTTTTTTTTTAAGATTTTATTTATTTATTTGAGAGAGAGAGAATGAGAGAGAGCATGAGAGGGAGGAGGGTCAGAGGGAGAAGCAGACTCCCTGCCGAGCAGGGAGCCCGATGCGGGACTCGATCCCGGGACTCCAGGATCATGACCTGAGCCGAAGGCAGTCGCTTAACCAACTGAGCCACCCAGG
>NW_027824755.1:0-273 GCF_054177405.1 Leptonychotes weddellii | reverse complement strand
CAATGAATCATGGAACACTACATCTAAAACTAATGATGTAATGTATGGGGATTAACATAACAATAAAAAATTAAAAAAAAATAGTATTACCCTCAAAACTGTGGTATATTCTGGTATTGCCTTGGGGGATAGCAATGCCATTTGTTTTGATTCTTATATTTTTATAGCCTCATTTTCCTCCTCTCTTTAAGAATTTAATATTTTCCACTTCCTCTTTATCCTTGGTACTCTGAAATTTCACAAAAATGTGAGTCTTTCATTTATTATATTTGC
>NW_027824754.1:0-273 GCF_054177405.1 Leptonychotes weddellii | reverse complement strand
GCGCCTGGGTGGCTCAGTTGGTTAAGCGACTGCCTTCGGCTCAGGTCATGATCCTGGAGTCCCGGGATCGAGTTCCGCATCGGGCTCCCTGCTCGGCAGGGAGTCTGCTTCTCCCTCTGACCCTCCCCCGTCTCATGCTCTCTCTCTCTATCTCATTCTCTCTCTCAAATAAATAAATAAAATCTTTAAAAAAAAAAAAAAGTAACCTATTTGAAAGTAACAAATACTATGGAGAGAAATTAAGCAGGGTTGGCAGTTGGTAAAGCTGGGACA
>NW_027824753.1:0-273 GCF_054177405.1 Leptonychotes weddellii | reverse complement strand
CTGCATTATCTATGCAGCATGGGGTTTTTATTATTTTTACCTAAAGACGTCTCTTTTTGGTAATGACAAACGTGTTTAAAAAAAAACAACAACAACCTGGTTTTTCTCAATACAACTTTAAGGGTTTTAAATTGTTTCATATCTGGTCAAGTTGAGATTTTTAAGAACCTCATTTTTAATTTGTAATAAAAAGTTTACAACTTGATTTTTTCAAAAAAATCAACAAACGGCAAGCACCCGTTAATAAAGGTCTTAAATAATTGTCAAAAAAAC
>NW_027824752.1:0-273 GCF_054177405.1 Leptonychotes weddellii | reverse complement strand
AGAATCATGTCTTACCTTTAATCCATGTAGAACTTGGATACTTACATTATTATTTTTTTTATAGAGGTCCTTTCTTTTTTTTTTTTTAAAGATTTTATTTATGGGGCGCCTGGGTGGCTCAGTTGGTTAAGCGACTGCCTTCGGCTCGGGTCATGATCCTGGAGTCCCGGGATCGAGTCCCGCATCGGGCTGCCTGCTCAGCGGAGAGTCTGCTTCTCCCTCTGACCCTCCTCCCTCTCATGCTCTCTGTATCTCATTCTCTCTCTCTCGAAT
>NW_027824751.1:0-273 GCF_054177405.1 Leptonychotes weddellii | reverse complement strand
GGAACACAAGCGGGGGGCGGGGAGGGAGAAGCAGGCTTCTCGCAGAGGAGGGAGCCCGACATGGGGGCTCGATACCCGGGCTTGAATCCAGGACTCTGGGATCATGACCTGAGCCAAAGGTGGACACTTAACGACTGAGCCACGCAGGCGCCCCAACATTAACACTTTAGAATCAAGAGTGAGTTTATGTCTGTGATCATCAGTATTTTAGTAGTAAAGATAAACACTCCATAAATATCTTAAATTCACTTGAAAATGTTACAAATAAAGTTT
>NW_027824750.1:0-2508 GCF_054177405.1 Leptonychotes weddellii | reverse complement strand
AAAATCTTGCCATTTGCAATGACGTGGATGGAACTAGAGGGTATTATGCTGAGCGAAATAAGTCAATCAGAGAAAGACATGTATCATATGATCGCACTGATATGAGGAATTCTTAATCTCAGGAAATAAACTGAGGATTGCTGGAGTGGTGGGGGGTGGGAGGGATGGGGTGATTGGGTGATAGACACTGGGGAGGGTATGTGCTATGGTGAGTGCTGTGAATTGTGTAAGACAGTCGAATCACAGACCTATACCTCTGAAACAAATAATACATTATGTTATTAAAAAAAAGAAGAAGATAGTAGGAAGGGAAAAATGAAGGGGGGGGAGATCAGTGGGGGAGATGAACCATGAGAGACTATGGACTCTGAGAAACAAACTGAGGGTTCTAGAGGGGAGTAGGGTGGGGGGATGGGTTAGCCTGGTGATGGGTATTAAAAAGGGCACGTATTGAATGGAGCACTGGGTGTTATACGCAAACAATGAATCATGGAATACTACATCAAAAACTAATGATGTAAAGTATGGTGATTAACATAACATAATAAAATAAAATTAAAAAAAAAAAGCCTATGTGGTAAAGCATTAATGCCCACTTTACAGATCAGGAAATCAGACCTTAGAGAGCTTATGTGATTTGCCAAGAATGACACATTTAATAAATATATAAACCAAGACTTAAAGGCAACCACTTGGCAATAGGTGTAAGAGGATATGCAGTGGTTTTGAGTACTATTGGTGGATGACTTCCACCATATGACTTTAGGACTATTTGGCTACCCTACTAGGGTGAAAAAGCTGAGCAAGCCCATTCTGCAGCAACCTGTGGGGCTGTTCTTGCTCTCCAACATACAGACATACATCTCTGTTGCTTTTAGTTCACTAAAAATCTTGGGCAGGCCATGTTTGTGGGACCAACATTGCTCTGTTCCCTAGCTGCTTCTTGAGTCTTATTCCCCCAGGTATCTTTTTCCATTATGATCCATTCAAAGGAAAATATGCTATGTTTAGTGTCATTTTCTGATAACATCACTGTAGTCATCTTACTTTTTTAAAGGCTTTAATTCTCCTCTAATTTGTTGATCAAATTTCCTTAGAGATGTAAATTACTTTTGGCATACATTCTCTAAATTATCTTTCTTCTTAGCAATGAGTAGTTTGGAAAAATTCCTTTCACATTTGCCTTGTGACTGGATTTTAAGGACTAAAAATTGAATTAATACCAAGGTAGCTTGAGACTCATTTGGGAAGTCAGCATTCTCTGTAAATTAAGCTTTTTACCAAGACTTAGAAGCATTGAGGCAATTACTTTAAACTCTATGGCATTTTCAGCTTTTAAAATGTCAAGTTCCAGAGTTAAAATGAAATCCCCTTAAGTTTTCAAACCTGGCCTCTGGTTCCTGATAATAGATCAAATGTCATAATGAAGTAGAAGTTCAGATTTGGACAGATAGGGCTAAAAAACTCTATATCTATAGTTCTGAAAATTAAGGAATGTTATGTCATATTTCTCCCAGAAAGGGCCATATCCCTTTGGCATATCACTCAACTGCTGCATTCTTGGACAAAAGCAAGAAAGGAAAAGAGAGAAAGAAGCCTTAAGAATCTGACTGTCAGAGAACTAATAATCTCTTCAAAATTATACTTTGAAAGTGAGCTCTCCTGAAACAACAAGGCATAGAAGTATAAAGTCAGTAAATGACAATTCTTCCATTTATTAAAAAAACAAAGAAACAAACGAATATCTTAGATTACAATTTCCTAATCAATGACAATAGAAAAGTTCTTAAAAAAAGTTTTTGGAAAATAAAGTGAAATAAGCAAACATAATATTTCTAAAGTAGCTAAATCTATTTTTTTAATTTTGTAATCCCTGCCCCTGTCCACACCATCTATTTGCCTCTGCCAAAGAATTGCTAATTATCTCAAGAGGAATGGTAAAAGTCTTCACACAAAATGGATTTTAACTTAATTTCCAATAGAATATATGTTACAAAAAACATTGGAAGTGTGGAAGGGCAGTATCTTATTTATATGTGTCACTATAGTACAAAGAATGGTGAATGCCATAGTGTAGGGAACCAATATATTCTTTAAATGAATCAATTATTAAATAAAGTAGGAGAAGTTGAAAAAGATAGTTCTTTTTTTACAGCATATTGAACCAATTTTATTTTATATTTGAAATTTCCCAATGATCAGTTTGATCTCATAACAATGGCAATGAAACAGACAGACAAGATGCAAAATGACTGAGAGATGAATTAGAGACTTTCCTTAACTTGGCAAATTTTTACATAATGGAGTTTTTCCAATGTATGCATGTTTTACTTCCATGAAAATAAACTTTTTTTTTGTAGTTTTTAATTTTATTATGTTATGTTATGTTAGTCACCATACAATACATCATTAGTTTTTGATGTAGTGATCCACAATCCATTGTTTTCGTATAACACCCAGTGCTCCATGTAGTACGTGCCCTCCTTAATACCCATCACCGGGCTAACC
>NW_027824749.1:0-273 GCF_054177405.1 Leptonychotes weddellii | reverse complement strand
TTCATAATTAATTAATAACTAAACAGAAATTAGTTGTTTTAAAAATGATTTAGGAGCACCTGGGTGGTTCAGTGAGTTAAGCGTCCGATTCTTGGTTTCGGCTCAGGGGATCTCAGGGTTTGGGGATGGGGCCCTGTGTCAGGCTTTGTGCTCAGCATGGAGTCTGCTTGAAATTCTCTCTCTCTGCCCCTCCCCCCCCCATGCTCCATGCTCTCTCTCTCTCTAAAATAAATAAATAAAATCTTAAAAAAAAAAAAAAAGGAATAACTTAAT
>NW_027824748.1:0-273 GCF_054177405.1 Leptonychotes weddellii | reverse complement strand
AGGGAGATTATTCAATCAGATGGCTTGGCAAGTCACTTTAATTCTTGCCTCAATGTAAAGAAACTGAAGTTGAGGATCTTAAGGGATGCATTAAGAGTGTGATTTATGAAGAGAGACCACACTTCATGCCAATTAAGAGAAAAGACCTTAGCTTTACATCAAAGATTGGCAAATGAATACCAATTTATATGTTTTAAGTTAAAATAAAAATGTTTAAGGCATGTATGAATCACTTTTTATGACCCCCTGCTTTCTGTGATTTTTTTTTTTTTT
>NW_027824747.1:0-273 GCF_054177405.1 Leptonychotes weddellii | reverse complement strand
GGGCGACCCTGGTGCTCCCAGCCTGTAGGACCAGCCCTGGGGACCAGGGCAGCATGGCGGCCTCTCTCCACGTTCTCGAGCTGCCCACACCGCCCGCCCGCTTGGACGCGTGTAGAAAGCTAGAAAGCCGTGCTGCTGGGTTTTCGGTGGTGGCGATGCAGGTCAGCTGAGAAATCTTGCCCAGACGGGAGTGGACGATACACAAACGCGACGTTTTCAGGGGTGGCGGGGGCAGGGGATGAGGCCGAAGCCACAGTTTCCGCTAGTCCCCAT
>NW_027824746.1:0-273 GCF_054177405.1 Leptonychotes weddellii | reverse complement strand
TATCTACAGAGCTCGCTGGTGCTAATATTCCCAGTAATTTTTGCTGAGTGAAAGATCCAGGAGGGTTTATTAGTGTTGGTGATAAGCCAAATAGAGAGGGAAAACAGACTGAATTTTCACTTCATGAGCTAATTAGTTTTTTTTTTAATTTTTTTATTCTTATGTTAATCCCCATACATTACATCATTAGTTTTAGATGAAGTGTTCCATGATTCATTGTTTGTGCATAACACCCAGTGCTCCATGCAGAACGTGCCCTCCTCAATACCCATC
>NW_027824745.1:0-273 GCF_054177405.1 Leptonychotes weddellii | reverse complement strand
CCCTACTCCTTTTCTATAGGCAACAGAAGCCAACACAGGACTAGGGGAGGGGCCATTTGGAGGATCTACAACTCTTTTTTTTTTTTTTTAAAGATTTTATTTATTTATTTGAGAGAGAGAATGAGAGAGAGCACATGAGAGGGGGGAGGGTCAGAGGGAGAAGCAGACTCCCTGCCGAGCAGGGAGCCCGATGCGGGACACGATTCAGGGACTCCAGGATCATGACCTGAGCCGAAGGCAGTTGCTTAACCAACTGAGCCACCCAGGCGCCCA
>NW_027824744.1:0-273 GCF_054177405.1 Leptonychotes weddellii | reverse complement strand
TGTGGCACACAGATTCGGTCATGCGAGATTTCCTAGAGTTCAGTAGTAAGTATTGACTTAGAAGTATGTTATCAAAAAAAAAAAAAAAAAAGAAGTATGTTATCAGATTTTGGAGTACCTTTGGTTGTGTTGCGAAGAAGTACTTCTTTAATTTCATGTGTTCAGAGAACTTCGTCTGCAGGAAACTAAGGATTGGGGTTTTATTGACAGGGTTGCCAGTGTTTGCCTGCTGGAGAAGAAATTATATTCTGATTATTGAGTACAGGATTCTAT
>NW_027824743.1:0-273 GCF_054177405.1 Leptonychotes weddellii | reverse complement strand
TTACATTTGTAACATCTTCTTGTTGGATAGACCCTTTAAATATGATATAGTGTCCCTCTACATCTCTTACTATGGTCTTTGGTTTGAAATCTAATTTGTCTGATATGAGGATTGATACCCCAGCCTTATTTTGAGGTTCTTTGGCATGGTAAATTGTTCTCCATCCCCTCACTTTCAATCTGGAGGTGTCTTTAGGTTCCAAATAAGTCTCTTGTAGACAGCATATGGATGGCTCCTGCTTTTTTTTCCAATCTGAAACCCTGTGTCTTTTCA
>NW_027824742.1:0-273 GCF_054177405.1 Leptonychotes weddellii | reverse complement strand
CATGGGCACAGAATGATTCTGTCTCATGGCTACTATATCCATCAACTCAATTTTATCACTTTGTTTTTCTAAACAAAAAAAAATTATAAATCATATACATCTGTCATGTTATTTGTTGCTGTAAGAGGCATCAAGTGTTAAGAACAAGTGTTTAGAGTTCAAAGTGATGTATTCTTTCTTTTTAATAACTTGTCTCTGCCTGGTATTTTCTCACCTTGCAGCAAAAATTTTAGAGGTTGCTATGTTCTCCAATGAGCCATTATAAATCCAAAG
>NW_027824741.1:0-273 GCF_054177405.1 Leptonychotes weddellii | reverse complement strand
TTCCTGGTAACTTTTTTCTTTAACCACTTATTACCAACCTCCTTTACTTCTTTTGCTTAAAGGTCTATTTTAGGGGCGCCTGGGTGGCTCAGTTGTTAAGCATCTGCCTTCGGCTCAGGTCATGTTCCCAGGGTCCTGAGATCGAGCCCCGCATCGGGCTCCTTGCTCTGCGGGGAGCCTGCTTTTCCCTCTCCCACTCCCCCTGCTTGTGTTCCCTCTCTTGCTGTGTCTCTCGCTGTCAAATAAATAAATAAAATCTTTAAAAAAAAAAAA
>NW_027824740.1:0-273 GCF_054177405.1 Leptonychotes weddellii | reverse complement strand
TCCCTCCCGTGTCCAAGCGTGCCCTTAGATGGGGTCCGTATTTCTGTGTCAGCCAAACATGCAGTAAGTTCCCATGATCGCGGTTCCCTCGAAACTTCTGGAGATCCCAGGCTCTGCTGGTGGAGTAACCTATGAATCATGGCACTTGGCCACATCCAGGGAAGATCAATGTGGTCACACCTACAGCCAGCGGCTCCCCGTTGAGGAATGTTCCATGGAGCCCACGCAGGCCGCATCTGGTCTCTGGGTGCCTGGCTGGGATCACGCGGTTGG
>NW_027824739.1:0-2508 GCF_054177405.1 Leptonychotes weddellii | reverse complement strand
TGAAAAACAAACAGGGTTCTAGAGGGGAGGGTGGTGGGAGGATGGGTTAGCCTGGTGGTGGGTATTGAGGAGGGCACGTTCTGCATGGAGCACTGGGTGTTATGCACAAACAATGAATCATGGAACACTTCATCTAGAACTAATGATGTAATGTATGGGGATTAACATAAGAATAAAAAAAACAAACAAACAAATGAATAAAGATGATTGGTAAGTAAAAAAAAAAAAAAAATAGAAGCATTTGTGGGGTGCCTGGGTGATTCAAGTAGATTAAGTGTCTGCCTTTGGCTCAGGTCATGGTCTCGGGGCCCTGGGATAGAGCCCCGCATCGGGCTCCCTGCTCAGCGGGGAGTCTGTTTCTCCCTCTCCCTCTGCCCCCCCACTCATGCTCTCTCTCAAATAAATAAAATCTTTTTAAAAAATAGAAGCATTTGTTAATAAAAAGATATAACTTATAGAAATTTCTGTCTGCTAAGAAGTATGAGAGAAAAATTTGGCTTTTCCCCATGGTTGGGTATGAGATAGTCATTGTATATGCTTATAGTAAGCTCCTGGTGGTAGTGTGAGGAGTAGGGGGAAATAGGCGGAAACTTCTCCAAGACTTCTATCTATTTGCCACCAAAATCCCTATCAGTAAGTCTTCTGTGCATAACTAAACTGCCTATAACTAATTCTTACCAGTCAGAAAGAAGAATGAAATGTACCACACTTCCAACCTACCCCTACTTCCTCACAGATATTTGGTATTTAGTAGCTGAATTTTCTCATTAAACATTTTGAGGGCTTTTTTTTTTTTTGAGGGCATTTTTAAATAAAGTTTTTTCTGTTGCATTTTCCCCAACTCTCCATCTCTCTGTTGTCCACAGATATAAAGGCCTAGGAGGGGCGCCGGGGTGGCTCAGTCGTTAAGCATCTGCCTTCGGCTCGGGTCATGATCCCAGGTCCTGGGATCGAGCCCCGCATCGGGCTCCCTGCTCCACGGGAAGCCTGCTTCTCCCTCTCCCACTCCCCCTGCTTGTGTTCCCTCTCTCACTGTGTCTCTCTCTCTCTGTCAAATAAATAAATAAAATCTTAAAAAAAAAAAAAAAAAGGCCTAGGAGTCCAGTATCATCACCATGGCCTTCAACCAGGGCCAAAATCCTAAATCTGGAACTGAGGGATCCACTGAGATTGCAGCCAGTAATCTGTCCATAGGCATAGCCAATGGTCAGAGCCAGAAGTCATGAAGTAAGTAAAATTAATAACCAAGACCTAAGCCAAGAGCCATAAAACAAAGTTGGCAAGGAAAGGCAGGGAAGGGAAATGGGTGTCAAAGTTAAGCCAAAGGAGTTACAAACACCTCATATTACCAGAACCACCTAGAGGCCATTGCAAACTGTTACTGCTGCTTTAGGCACAGTCTCCTTAAGGACTACTGACCAATGGCTGAGCCATAAGGAGCAGTCAGTTTGGAAGAGAACATTCTCCTTAGCCAATTCTCCTATTTTCTACTTTCCCTTATCCTGGTGTGCTATTTCTAGCAATGTAGGCTTAGATATGAATCCCTTCCTTCTTGGGCCAGTAATTTAAGCTCTATGAACCTCAGCTAGCTCATCTGTTAATAATTCTTACCTTCATCGACTTGGTTTAAAGATTGTATGAGAATACATGTGAGAATCTTGAAGCTTTAATAAAATACAAATGAATTTTTTTGTAAGACACACACTATTAAAGTTAAAAGATAAATGTTAAACTGAGGGAAAATACTTATAACAAATATTTAAAATGTCAATATCCCTAATAATTCAAAACTTCTACAAATCAGTATAAAAATATCACATAATATAACACAGAGAGAAAAAATGGCAAGGCATAAATAGGCAATTCACAGAAAAAATACAAGATGCTCAACCCCACTGGGGATCAGGAAAGTGCAAACTAAACAGGGAGGTACCACTTTTCAACTTGGCAAGAATTAAAGAGATTGATAAATACCCATGCTGGCAAGGATTTGGGAAATAGGATACTCATATATACAGTTGGAGGAAACAGAAACCTTTTAGGTAGGCAATTTGCCTGTAACATTTAAAATGTGACTAACTTTTTTTTTTTTTAAAGATTTTTTTTTTTTTTTTTGAGAGAGAGAGAATGAGAGACAGAGAGCATGAGAGGGAGGAGGGTCAGAGGGAGAAGCAGACTCCCTGCCGAGCAGGGAGCCCGATGCGGGACTCGATCCCGGGACTCCAGGATCATGACCTGAGCCGAAGGCAGTCGCTTAACCAACTGAGCCACCCAGGCGCCCCAAAATGTGACTAACTTTTACTCCAGTTATTCTACTGCTAGTAAACTATCAATCAGAAATACTATCATAAATTCATAAAAATACATGCACAGGTTATACATTAAAAATAACTAAATTGTATATAAATGTATGCCTATATATATATATACATATATATATATATATGTTATATCTATATCTATACCTGTTAAAAAGAAAACCACAGGCTCAAAATGATATCACTTAGG
>NW_027824738.1:0-273 GCF_054177405.1 Leptonychotes weddellii | reverse complement strand
CAGGCCTATGCAGACATTGCAAGTGCTACATTGCATAGCTAGCTCTTCACTATGTCAAGGCCAACATTATAAATTAGTAGCTTTCAACCTGCTTAAACCAACAGGGTCCAACACAGTCCCAATTCAGAAGCACTGGGTCAGAATTGGGAAGGGGGTAGGTAGCAGAGAGTACAGTAAAGATTTACATCTTTAAAAATCTTTATAATTAGCAAGTTGGGGAGTCCTTGCTCCAAGTAATTTATGATCATTTTGAAAACCAATTGACAAAATACA
>NW_027824737.1:0-273 GCF_054177405.1 Leptonychotes weddellii | reverse complement strand
AAGCATTCTATGCTTATGGATTGGAAGAACAAACATTGTTAAAATGTCTGTAACTACCAAAAGCAATCTACACATTTATTAATGCATCTTAATACCACCAGTATTTTTCACAGAGCTAGAATAAATAATCCTAAAATTTGTATGGAACCACAAAAGACCCCCAATAGCCAAAGCAATTCTGAAAAAGAAAAACAAAATTAGAGGCATCACAATTCTGTATTTCAAACTATATTACAAAGTTGTAGTCATCAAGGCAGTATGGTACTGGGTGCT
>NW_027824736.1:0-273 GCF_054177405.1 Leptonychotes weddellii | reverse complement strand
TTCAGTTTCTACAGCGCTTGCTGTCATGTGCGTGGTAGCAGACAGATGTGGGCTCAGGTCCTAGCTTAGTAGCCTCCTGAGTCATCTTGGACAAGCCACGTGACCTCTCTGTGCCTCAGTTTCCTCATGTGTAAAATACTGTCTCTAAGGTTGTTGTGAGGATGAAAGTAGCTGAGAACACAAAGGCCCTGTGTCTGGCGCTCTGGGAGCCTTTTTGCTTTTTCGACCAAAGGCCCAGGAGCAACTGGATGGGCACCGTTGACCGAGTAGGTT
>NW_027824735.1:0-273 GCF_054177405.1 Leptonychotes weddellii | reverse complement strand
GCCATTTAGGGTGGTGGTCAACTGGAGCTAACTGAAGACATTTCCCCCAGAGCACTGCCTGGAGATCCCAGGCCGCTGTAGGAGCCATGCTAGCGTGCACTCACATCCAGACACCCTACGCGGTGCTCACCACCAGGAGCCCCGTTTTCCCACTGGGAGAACGCCCCAGGTGGCCCAGAAGCCAGGATGTGAGCTGGGCGGTCTGGCTCCAGATCGACTACTGTCATCGGCTGTGTGTCCCAGGCGGCTGGGTCAGGGCTGGAGGGGATTAAG
>NW_027824734.1:0-273 GCF_054177405.1 Leptonychotes weddellii | reverse complement strand
TCTTTTTGCTACACGGATCTATTGCTTAATTAAACTGAAACTAATTTTGAAAAATTTTTTTAAAATTTTAGTCCCATAGGTTTGAAGCACAATGGCATTTATTTATACTTTATGCTTCCAGGAACATCTTTTATTATTGACTTTTTTAAATTATGTTATGTTAATCACCATACATTACATCATTAGTTTTTTTTTATTCTTATGTTAATCCCCATACATTACATCATTAGTTTTAGATGAAGTGTTCCATGATTCATTGTTTGTGCATAACAC
>NW_027824733.1:0-273 GCF_054177405.1 Leptonychotes weddellii | reverse complement strand
CTATAATGTGATATTTCTACCATAGAGGAGTTCAGATGAAACTATTCTTATTTAAAAAAACAAAAACCTTTAAATATTTTTTTTTTTAAAGATTTTATTTATTTATTTGAGACAGAGAGAATGAGAGAGACAGAGAGCACATGAGAGGGGGGAGGGTCAGAGGGAGAAGCAGGCTCCCTGCCGAGCAGAGAGCCCGATGCGGGACTCGATCCAGGGACTCCAGGATCATGACCTGAGCCGAAGGCAGTCGCTTAACCAACTGAGCCACCCAGG
>NW_027824732.1:0-273 GCF_054177405.1 Leptonychotes weddellii | reverse complement strand
GATTAGCCTCTCAATTAGTGAATGAGTAAAGCAGAGGGTCCTTCCCAATGTGGTGGGCCTTGTCTAACCCACTAAAGACCTGAATGGAACAACAAGGCAAAGGAAGGTTGAATTCCCTCTCTACCTGTTGGACCCAGGACATCAATCTTCTCCTGCCCTTAGTGCTCTTAGTTCTTAGGTCTTCTCACCCAGACTGGAATGTACACCATTGGCTCTTTAGCTCTCAGGCCTTTGAACTACACCCTGGCTTTCCTGGGTCCCCAGCCTGCAGAT
>NW_027824731.1:0-273 GCF_054177405.1 Leptonychotes weddellii | reverse complement strand
TTTTTTTTTTTTTTTTTAAGATTTATTTATTTGACAGAGAGAGCACAAGCAGAGGGGGAGAGAGGGAGAATAGACTCCCCACTGAGCAAGGAGCCTGATGTGGGACTCGATCCCAGGACCCTGGGATCATGACCCGGGCCGAAGGCAGCCGCTTAACCAGCTGAGCCACCCAGGCGTCCTTTCTGACTCCATTCTAAATGAGATTTCCTTTTATTAATTTTCACAGATATTTGGGTTGTTTCTAGTCTTTTGCTAAGGCAAACAGTTCTTCTG
>NW_027824730.1:0-273 GCF_054177405.1 Leptonychotes weddellii | reverse complement strand
GCTGAGAAAAAGAGAGATAAATAACTACTGGATCACGAGGGCAGAATTCAAGATATAAGTAATATCATAAGATGAAACAATATTAGAATAATTGGGATCCCAGAAGAAGAAGAAAGAGAGAGAGGGGCAGAAGGTATATGGGAGCAAATTATAGCAGAGAACTTCCCTAATTTGGGTAAGGAAATAGGTATCAAAATCCCAGAGGCACAGAGAGCCCCCCTCAAAATCAATAAAAATAGGTCAACACCTCGACATTTAATAGTAAAACTTACA
>NW_027824729.1:0-2508 GCF_054177405.1 Leptonychotes weddellii | reverse complement strand
GCTCAGCAGGGAGCCTGCTTCTCCCTCTCCCTCTGCCTGCCTCTTTGCCTACTTGTGCTATCTCTCTGTCAAATAAATAAATAACATCCTTTTTTTTTTAAAGATTTCATTTATTTATTTGACAGAGCGAGACAGCGAGAGAGGGAACACAAGCAGGGGGAGTGGGAGAGGGAGAAGCAGGCTTCCCGCCGAGCAGGGAGCCTGATGCGGGGCTTGATCCCAGGACCCTGGGATACTGACCTGAGCCGAAGGCAGCTGCTTAACAACTGAGCCACCCAGGTGCCCCAATAAATAACATATTAAAAAAAAATTATAAAACAAAATTTTCTTCCTCTTATTGATTTGTTTGCTCTTTATATATTTTGGACATTAGTCCTTTATCAGATAAATGCATTTGCAAATATTTTCCCCCACTCTGTGAATTTCATTTTCTTAATGGTCTCTTTAATCAGAGATTTTAACAATTTTTAAAAATCTTTTTTATTGTGGGGAAAATATACATAACAAAATTTACCATTCTAACCATTTTATTTTTTTTTAAAGATTTATTTATTAGAGCATGAGTGGGGAGGAGGGGCAGTGGGAGAGGGGGAAGCAGACTCCTTGCTGAGCAGGGAGCCCAGCGTGGGGCTCGATCCCAGGACCCTGAGATCAGGACCTGAGCCAAAGGTCCCCCCATTTTAACCATTTTAAAGTGTACAGCTCAGTTGCATCAAGTATATTCACAGTGTTCTGTAACTGTCACTATGTGTTTCCAGAACTTTGTCATCATTCCAAACAGAATCTCTGTACCCATTAAATAGCCAGAGATTTTTTAAAAAAAATTTATTTATTCATTTTAGGGGGGAGGGGCAGAGGTAGAGGGAGAGCCAGCCAGGTGCCCCCAGATAAGAGATTTTTTTGTATAATTTTTTTTTTTTTCTTAGAGGGATGGGGAGGGGTAGAGGGGGAACAGAGAGAATCTTTAAAGCAGGCTCCATGCCCAGCACAGAACCCTATGCAGGGCTTGATCTCACAACCCTGAGCTGAAATCCAAGAGTAGGACGCTTAACCGACTGAGCCACCCAGGCACCCCTTAGTATGATATTTGTAGCGTAAAAGTTTTTGTGTAAAAGCAATCAACAGTTTGCCTTTTGAATGCCTTTAGGTTTTTAGTTTATTGGCCCTTTCATGACAACTTGAACTACGTGATGTATCTAGTTTTCTTGTCTACCTTTGCCACTCTTACCGGTAGAGGGGATAATACATTAAGATACTATCTGTCATTGTCCATTGTTTTAGGTAAGAACTTAACGTTTACTTCTTTTTGACTTGCCTGTTTTGTGATATTTTATTCTAGACCAGGTATCCTCACTTGAAGTCATGTTTTTGATCATGATGGGGAAAAAGTCAGGCTTTGAGTTTACTGGCCTTTCTTCCTACTCAAGAGGACAGGAAGTGGATAAGGAAATACGGAGCTGAGTTAGATGAGAATGGTATTAGTGGTCTTCCAAACAGATCCTATTATCCTCAGGACATCTGTAGCTTCTGGCATACAGAGGCAACATGACTTTTGGAAAGTAGGCACCAATCTTCATTTCTGTGATGGTCTTAAAAAAGTTTTGCAAGCTACTCTGCTCTTTTGTCTTCAGTGTTGATTTGCTTATTTCCCCACTCCCAACCAAAAAAATCTTTTTTCTAGAATTGAAGACGCTTGAATATCCTTCCTTTGTTTCAAAAATCACACCATCACAAATTTGTTATTCTCATGCATTTCTTTCTCCCAAATTGTCTTTTTTTGAGTACTTCTTATAGTGAAACGTGACACACAGTTAAACTGCGTGAGACGCAAATGTACAGTGTAATAAATGGTAATATAAAGTGAACGCTCATGTCACTACCACCCAGGTCAATAAATAGAACATCCCCAGCACCCTCAGAAGGCTGCCCTGGTCTCTGTTCCTTCCTACACAGCTCCCTCTCCCTTCCTCTTAGAAATAACTAACCACTGTCCTAGTCTTCATGGTTATCACTATTTGACTTTTATTGATATTATTACCTATGTGTGTATCCATAAACAATAGTTTAGTTTTGTCTGTTTTTGTTTTTTCATTTTTATTTTTTAAAAGATTTTATTTATTTGACAGAGTGAGACACAGAGAGGGAACACAAGGAGGGGGAGTGGGAGAGGGAGGAGAAGTAGGCTTCCCGTGGAGCAGGGAGCCAGATGCGGGGCTGGATCCCAGGACACTGGGATCATGACCTGAGCTGAAGGCAGATGCTTAATGGACTGAGCCACCCAGGTGCCCCCCTAATAATCTTTTTTTTTTTTTTTTAAAGATTTTATTTATTTATTTGACAGAGAGATAGCGAGAGCAGGAACACAAGCAGGGGGAGTGGGAGAGGGAGAAGCAGGCTTCCCGTGGAGCAGGGAGCCCGATGTGGGACTTGATCCCAGGACCCTGGGATCATGACCTGAGCCGAAGGCAGACGCTTAATGACTGAGCCACCCAAGCGTCCCATGTTTTT
>NW_027824728.1:0-273 GCF_054177405.1 Leptonychotes weddellii | reverse complement strand
ATTAAACAATCAGTTGAAAGAAAATAATTTGCTTCCTTGTTCTGTTTTGCTCATCTACACTCACTATTAAGTATTCCAGTGTATGGGTAAAAATAATAATTATACTCAAGAAAGAAGGCATCATCACAAACTGTTCTTAGAGTCTGTTTTTGAACTATTTTAAAGAGAATGCCCTTTGGTCTTTTTTTTTTTTTTTTTTAAGATTTTAATTATTTGAGAGACAGAGAGCACAGGTGAGGAGGAGAGGGAGAAACGGGCTCCCCGCTGAGCAGG
>NW_027824727.1:0-273 GCF_054177405.1 Leptonychotes weddellii | reverse complement strand
TCTACTTTGTCTGTTGCTATGGATTTGCCCATTCTGGGCATTTCCTAGATGTGGAACCTTAGAATACGTGTCCATTGGTGTTTGGCTTCTTCCACTTAGGATAATGTGTTCAAGGTCTACCCATGACGCATCATGGGTCAGTGCTTCGTTCCTTTTCATGCCTGAATACTTTCTCACCATGTGGCTGTATCACGTTGTGTTTATCCTTTCGTCTGTCAGTGAACATCGGGGCTGTTTGCACCTTTTGCCTATTACGAGTAGCGCTGCTCTGAC
>NW_027824726.1:0-273 GCF_054177405.1 Leptonychotes weddellii | reverse complement strand
GTGAGGGCAGGAGAGTGGCTGGAGGCCACACAACACGTCTCCTCTCATCCATCCCAGGAGAGAGTGGAGGGTGTAGGCCCTATGGCTGGTCACTGGGGCTGGGGCGGGGACCAGGTGGGCTGAGGAGGGCAGCATGTGGAGGTAAGCTGGGCATGAGTTTGGAGATAGGCACACCTGGGTCAACAGTGGTCTGTCTCCCCCTATATACAAGTTATTTTTATAAAAGGTAAACCTGGGTCCTGTCTCTCTTCTCTTGACTAAAACCCTTCACTG
>NW_027824725.1:0-273 GCF_054177405.1 Leptonychotes weddellii | reverse complement strand
AGGCAGACGCTTACCTAACTGAGCCACCCAGGCATCCCGGATTTTCTTTTCTAGGAAGGATTAACCAAGGCCATGAAGAGCTGGTGTAGGTAGAGGATGGCGTGATAGGACAGTGGAGGGACAGCTGATCAGGGGATGTTCCTGTGAGCAGCCATTAAGGAGAGGTTGTGTTCAAGTGTTGACCAAAGTTCAAGGCCTGAAAGAAAGACAGAAGTCTGTGCTGAGGATGGAAAATCTTTTTCTCTGCCCTCTTATGTTCAGTACCTGGGACCT
>NW_027824724.1:0-273 GCF_054177405.1 Leptonychotes weddellii | reverse complement strand
ATATGGGGGAGCCATGGATCAAGAATGATTTCTCATAACGTATTCAGTTGATTAGTGATGTATTTACAACAAGAATAATTTCAGTCCTCATCTAGACTCAGTCCAAGAATCACAGAGCTTCCTGCCATAGTGTAAATCAAGAGATGGCCCTTCTGCCAGCCACCCCAAGTGGGGCAGTCTCATGGTTTGCAAACAAACCTGTCTGTAGGCACATCCTCCTCCCACGATGCTCTACCCTCCATATTCCAAACTCCTACCTTGTTCAATTCCACT
>NW_027824723.1:0-273 GCF_054177405.1 Leptonychotes weddellii | reverse complement strand
GTATTAAAGAGGGCACGTTCTGCATGGAGCGCTGGGTGTTATGCACAAACAATGAATCATGGAACACTACATCAAAAACTAATGATGTAATGTATGGTGATTAACATAACAATAAAAAAATTTAAAAAAAGAAAAGGGCAGTCATCATGAAAAAATCTGAAAATTAAAGACATTTATCCATAAAATAAGCTTCAGTTGTGTGACAGAATGATCAGTACTTAAACCAAATCCCCCAAACTGTTAAATCCCTGCACACGATGCCATTACCTTCAG
>NW_027824722.1:0-273 GCF_054177405.1 Leptonychotes weddellii | reverse complement strand
GTTCTTGTTTTGTGGTTACCATGATTCTTACATATAACAACTTATATTGATAACATTCTATTTTAAATTGATAGTAAAATATAAACGCATTCTAAAGCTGTTTTTACTTTCTCCCACCACATTTTATGTTTTTGATGTCACATTTTACATATTTTTATCTCGTGTATCCCTGAATGAATTATTGTAATTATAGGGTGTTATTTATTTATTTATTTATTTATTTTTATTATTATGTTATGTTAATCACCATATATCACATCATTAGTTTTTGAT
>NW_027824721.1:0-273 GCF_054177405.1 Leptonychotes weddellii | reverse complement strand
TTAACATAACAATAAAAAATTAAAATAAAATACCAAAAAAATAAATAAAGAGGGCACGTTCTGCATGGAGCACTGGTGCTATGCACAAACAGTGAATCATGGAACACTACATCAAAAACTAATGATGTAATGTATGGTGATTAACATAACAATAAAAAAGTGTTTTGTGCAAAAAAAAAAAAACCTATATAAGCCTAGTAAGCTAAAAGTTTGGGGCACAACTAATATCTTTATCTCATTTGTGTTACAAATAAAATCAACCCTTTTTATTTA
>NW_027824720.1:0-273 GCF_054177405.1 Leptonychotes weddellii | reverse complement strand
TAAACATACCTCCCCATGCAAGTGATGATACTTCAAATAAATTTATTTATTTATTTATTTTAAGTTGGCTCCATGCTAGACCTGGAGCCTAACGTGGGGCTTGAACTCACAAACCTGAGATCAAGACCTAAGCTAAGATCAAGAATCAGACGCTTAAAAGACTGAGCCACCCAAGTGCCCCCAAATTATATATATTTTATAATTTAATGTACCATAACTGATTAGGATTATTTCTGAGAGACAAGACTTAATGGGGAAAAATAAGAAAGATTA
>NW_027824719.1:0-273 GCF_054177405.1 Leptonychotes weddellii | reverse complement strand
AAAAGAAAATTGTCCATGTAAAAGCACTAAGTCCAGAGAAAAGCATGCTAAAACGATAAGCTAATCTTTACAATGAAAAACTGCATCTACATTTACAAGTGCCACTTAGATCAAAACCTGAAATCAAATAATGTAATTGATTTGTTCAACAAGGTGACTCTGAATCAACCAATTAAATTTTAAAATTCTTTTTTTTTTTTAAGATGTTTTATCTATTTGCGAGAGACAGAATGAGAGACAGAGAGCATGAGAGGGAGGAGGGTCAGAGGGAGA
>NW_027824718.1:0-2508 GCF_054177405.1 Leptonychotes weddellii | reverse complement strand
GGCGCCTGGGTGGCTCAGTTGGTTAAGCGACTGCCTTCGGCTCAGGTCATGATCCTGGAGTCCCTGGATCGAGTCCCGCATCGGGCTCCCTGCTCGGCAGGGAGTCTGCTTCTCCCTCTGACCCTCCCCCCTCTCATGTGCTTGCTCTCTCTCATTCTCTCTCTCTCAAATAAATAAATAAAATCTTTAAAAAAAAAAAGTTAACTTAGAATAGTCATCTACTTCCTCTATCCCCAAAGCTTCTACCTAAGTTCAGGCCACCATCATTAACCTCAGAGTCTCCAGTTTTGTACCTTCCCACCCTCCATAGAATCCTCACAATCACCCTGGGACAAAAGCATTACTATCCCCATTTCACAGCTAAGGAGACTAAGCCTTAAAGTAGATTTTGAATTTATGAACTTAGGTAAAACTTTCTTGGTAAGAGTCCAGAGTGGTGACTTTTCCTTGCCTAGATTCCTTTTATGCTGGTTATTCTGTGTGCTGTGCCTCCTCCCACCCAACTCCCTCTGCCCTATTCTGGGAAGCTGACCTCTATGAACTACATCACCCAAACCACCTTACCCCTAGGCTTCTGTTTGGATTTTGCCAATGGAAAGCATTAGCTGGAGACCTGAGAGCAGGAAGAGAGAGAGAAAGGTAAGAGCATCTATTTCTTGACTTCATTTCTGCTTATAGCAACTGCTTAGCCCTTATGGCCATAGCTCTTGTCAGGCAGTCCTTCTTCCAGATTGTAGCTGTAAGTGGGCTCTGGTAACAACACTCCTTCCTCTTTCCCCTCAGGCCTAGGAGTCCTACTAACTTGTCACTGTTGATGTATTTCAACATTCCTTTCTAATTCCTGCGAATACTGATCATATTTCTGTAAACAACCCTTTGGTTAAACTCTCTTCAGTTAAACCTTTTTGAATGCACCAGCTGTTTTTCTGCAAGGATTCTGATAAACTAGGAAAACAAACAAAAAAAAATGGCATGTTGTTGCAGTTCCATTCATTAAATTTCTAATATCTATAATAGACTCTCCTTCCTTCCCTCAGATCCAAAGTTTTCCATCCTTCTGGGACTCCCTGGTCTTCCAAGAAGCCTCTCTAAATACTGTTACCTACAGAAAAACACTGTTGTTACCACTACTGTGCTGTATCTAGTGTGACATTAGTACTCTATTGTCCTACAGTTCTATGATCATTCAGTTTCATTAGTCTGATCATCCCTGCAAGGACAATAAGCTTTTAGCAGTAGGGAACTTCAGCAATTAGAATCTCTAATGACAAACGTATTTTAGAAGGAGCCTTAGTGGTTACCTTGTCTAACTTCCTTATTTTATAGATGCGGAGGTTTAGTTTTACACAGCTATAGAATAGTGGCAAACCTAAACCCATCATCTAGATTCTTCATATTGCTTCACCATGCTGTGATACTGCACTGGGTACTTAGTGGGCACTTAATATGCTAATGACTCACTCTTAAATTTATTCAGTTTTTGTTTTGTTCAATGCTAGGCCTTGGGCCTAGGTAGCTATCTGGCATATAGGATGTGCCCAGCAAAGATTTGCTCATTTTGAACCTGTGATGCAAGGCTAATTCCCTAGAAGTTAATCAGAACTCAGAGGATCATTTATAATAATAGTCCTTATAACCTAGAGAAAGTGTAGTTTTCAAAGTGCTTTCACATTTAAATGAGCCCATTTGCTCCCTCTGAGGTAGACATGGGAGGAATTATTAGTCTATTTTAACAGATGCAGGAAACTGAGCCTCTGAGAAGTTAAAAAGCAAGGTCCCTTTATTAGTACGTAGTAGAGCTGATACCAGTATTCATGTTTTTTGACTTCTACTTCAATACCATTTTCATTATTCCATGTGGCTTCTTCAGCTTTGCTGTTCTGCTTCTATAGCAGTTTCATTTAGGGAGTGAGTCTGAATATTCACAATGAATAGGTAGATCATACACTTGTGTTCAAAGAGGTGATTTTGCTCCTTTAAAAATCCACTATTGGGGCACCTGGGTGGTTGGTTAAGCAAAGAACTCTTGGTTTCTGCTCAGATTGTGATCTCAGGGTCATGAGATTGAGCCCCATGTCGGGCTCTGCTCTCAGCGCGGAGTCTGCTTGAGATTCTCTCTCCTTCTGCCCCTCCCGCTCATGTTCTCTAAGATAAATCTTTTTTTAAAAATCCATTATTAAAGGTACTTCTTTTCTACTTCTGATTAGATATATCTTGATTATCACCATTTTTTTAAAAAGATTTTCTTTATTTGAGGCACCTGGGGGGCTCAGTTGTTAAGCGTCTGCCTTCAGCTCAGGTCATGATCCCAGGGTCCTGGGATCGAGCCCCGCATCGGGCTCCCTGCTCAGCAGGAAGCCTGCTTCTCCCACTCCCACTCCCCCTGCTTGCGTTCCCTCTCTCGCTGTCTAACAAATAAATAAAATCTTTTTTAAAAAAGATTTTATTTACTTATTTGGTAGAGAGAGAGGACAAGCAGGGGGAGCAGCAGGCAGAAGGAGAGGGAGA
>NW_027824717.1:0-13498 GCF_054177405.1 Leptonychotes weddellii | reverse complement strand
GTCAGAGGGAGAAGCAGACTCCCTGCCGAGCAGGGAGCCTGATGCGGGACTCGATCCAGGGACTCCAGGATCATGACCTGAGCCGAAGGCAGTCGCTTAACCAACTGAGCCACCCAGGCGCCCTGAAGTTAAAGTTTCTGACCACAGCTTGAATGAGACCATCCTTCTTTGATTTAAAATGAACATTTTCAGGCGCCCGGGTGGCTCAGTCATTAAGCGTCTGCCTTCGGCTCAGGTCATGATCCCAGGGTCCTGGGATCGAGCCCCATGTCGGGCTCCCTGCTCGGAGGGAAGCCTACTTCTCCCTCTCCTTCTGCCCCTCCACCCCACTCATGCTTTCTGTCACTCACTCTCTCTCAAATAAATGAATAAAATCTTTTAAAAAAATAAAATAAAATGAACATTTTCTTGCTTCTGGTCTAGGAGATCATGATTTTTCTAAAAGGAGTTATACATGTATTAATGTAACTTTTTTTCAATCCCCAACATACATAAATTGATTTTAATTTAACAAATATGATTATTCACAAAGCTTAGACTCTTTCCAAGTCGCTTGTTCAGGTTATTTTGGAATCGAAGAAAGATAACAATTTTTTTTTTTGAAACTGTACCTATTTTCTGTTGGTCACCCAGGAACCTCCATTAAAACACTGACTGAAAAAGTTGAAAAGACGGTTTCAAATCATAGAAACGTGACTAAGCCAGTTGGTGGAATTAATGTTGCTGAGGCGTTCATCAAAAAAGAATTCAAAGAAGAACTAAAGGTGAAATCACTCTTGCTTTCCGTTTTAAACATGCACAGAGAAAGTCATCTTTTAATGAATATACCTTAATAAATTGTACTTCTTGTAGTGAAATATAAAACATATTTAGGACAGTAGCGGTTGAGATTTGTACCGTATCTTGTTTGCAGCATCATTGCATTTCTTTCGTTTCCGTAGAGAATCAAAGATTCCGGAATGACAGCGGGTAAGAAGGCATCGTTGTGCTTATCAGGCTTGATAGGTTTCCAACCTCCTGTCACGTGTCTGGCTGACGCGTGCAAGCATTAGATAGTTGGCACACGGATGCTTGTGACCGGCCAGACCCCGGCCAGACCCCAGACCCCCAGGACCGACCTGGGGTAAGATAGGGACTCGTCAGGGTTCAGCCCGGCTTGGGAGCTGGAGTGGGTGGAGAAATGCATCCGAGAGACGAGAGCAGAGCCCGGGCACCCTAACACCCTAACACCTTCCGAGCGGTTCCAACCGCCGGGACATCGAAGTGTTTCTGTGCGTGGAGAACTCTTGCTGTATTTCTGGGTGCAGCTCATCTGTGTTGACCGGGTGTCCCAGTAGTGGTCACCATTTTCTTAGCTTTGACTCTTCTCTTGTTCATCTGTGGGCGCAGTAGGAACGCCGTGCTCCTTTCAGTTGGGCCCTGGTGTGACGTCACCTGCGGCTCAAGGTCAGATTATCCCAGAGGTAAGAGCTCCTACTTCCGGAGCAGCCTGACTTTACTGCTACAACGTAGTGTGTCTGGGATTTTTCTAAATTCGTGGCTGGTAGAGTAGGTAGGAAATGTGTACATTTCCGTGGCAAGAAACAAAGAGGTGGTTCCGTCTGCCTGCAAAACACAGATTTCCAAGTCCGCCTCCTTGCCCTCCAGAAATGACCAGACGGGGAATCTCTGAGATTCCCCAACGTCGGATCATTCGGTGTCAGTGGCTCAGTCTAGCCAACAAAATGACCGACGGACGCCAACATGCACTGCGTGTTTAGGAAACCCTCATTGCGGGGCGCCTGGGTGGCTCAGTCGGTTAAGCGACTGCCTTCGGCTCAGGTCATGATCCTGGAGTCCCGGGATCGAGTCCCGCATCAGGCTCCCTGCTCGGCAGGGAGTCTGCTTCTCCCTCTGACCCTCCCCCCTCTCATGTGCTCTCTCTCATTCTCTCTCAAATAAATAAAATCTTTAAAAAAAAAAAAAAAAGAAACCCTCATTGCTCTCCATGTTTTCTCTCAGTGTGCGGATGTGGAGGATGATGACTGGGACATATCCTCCATAGAGGAGGAAAGATCTCTGGGGAAGAAAACTGGGAGAGAACAGAGGGAACCTCTACCTGTGAAGAATGAGTCAAATTCTACTCAAGTGCCAAGCGCCTGGGGTGCGTCTAATCCGAAGGGGCCAAAAGGAGAAGGTTCGTGGCTTTAGTGTCTTGACACTCAGTCCATTTTCCAGTTATTTGTTTCATCTTTATAGATATCTAATGAAGCTATGTTAATATATCATCAGACAGAAACGCTGTTGGTATAATAAATACCTTGATGCTTTCACAAAGCACACGATATAACAAATACCGTGTGCTTTGTGCACATTTATTCCCCTTTAAAGTCCTTTAATCTGTGTATATTTATTTAATTTGGACCTAGTCTTTAAATTGTAATATTATTTTTGAAAATGCCCATGCAAATATTCTCTTCATGCAGATGCCTCGCAGAAATTAAAATTTCTGCTCTTACACCTGAATGGGGCCATTCTTCTGGCAGTCTTCCTTCGTTGATCTCTGTACACATTAAATGTTTCTCTTTATTTTCTTTGAAGAAAGATTTCTCTTGCAACATTATAGCCAGTGGGATGAATTACAGATGAAACCCGGAGTTGACATTGTTCCTGGCTGAGTCCTAGGGTCTGGCCAGGTCGTCCAGAAGGGCTTGTCAGTGCCTCTCCCCCCAGCTGCAGCATCCGTCCTCGGGTCTGTGTGGCGCCCCGAGTTCCACCACATCTCTCAGTAGTAGGTCAGACTACAGTTTCCAGACTCATCAACTTTAGACATGAACTGTTGATGTCCTGCTAAGACAGATAGGGGTGTGGCTCATTTCCCGCACTCACGACACCTCTCATTGACCCCCGTTGGGTCTTTTTGTGCCCCCATCTGTACTTCGAATTAGTACGTGCAAACCTATCTGTCCTTCCCATTTTCAGCAGGATCTCTCGCCACCTCACTTTGTAAGATGAGCCATTGCTGTCTGCCCTCCAAGTCACCTTTCCTCTCCTCCAGAATGTGAGCCGTGCCTTTACTTCTACATGGTGCCCGCCACTAGGTTATCTGTGCTTCATATTAAAGCCCATCAATCCTAGAAAACCCCTATTTAACATTCAGCTCCTACTTGGCCTATTATACTTTTATTCTCCTTTCTTTACACCTGTCAGTCAGAGTCAGTAACAACAGAACGTTACTGAGCATGGTTAAGGATCCTGGCCCTGTGCTGAATGAAGGGAAGGAGAGATGCCAAGTGGGAGCCTCTAGACAAGGGCCCCTGATGGTATCCTGGAGATGTGGCCATTTCGTGGTCAGATTGCACTTGACCTTCCTCCACAGCCTGTGGGAGCTGGGGGCCTGCAGATCAGCCAACAGACCTGGACACTGAGTGATAGGGGATTTTTACAGACTTGTCTGATCGTTGAAGCTCCTCTTCCTCCTTCCGTCTCTCCCTCCACAGGACTTCAAGATGAATCCAGCACGCTGAAAAGCAGCTTAGTAACTGTGACTGATTGGAGCGACTCTTCAGATGTATAACCACAGCCTCAGAGTCAGAAGGTGCAGATGCCAATGGGATTCCAGTAATCTGCCCACAAGATTCTAGCGCTCCTGCCTTACAGTATTTCCCACAGTAACAAGGAAGCTGATTCAGAGAACAAGGGTCTCTTTAACAGCACCTAATTCAGTATTGAAAAACAAATTGTCAACAGTATTTTGAAGCATATAGAGGGTGTTTAAGACTTCTGCTGCTTAAAATTAATATATCATTTTAAGTCATAAAAAGTTTTTTCTTCAGAACGGTACTCTAGTGTTTAAGTGTATTTTTTCAACTAATTTTTAAGTGAATTTTTTTTAAACTTATAGGTTTTGGTTTGAATTAAAAACTTTTTTTTTTATATCTTTCTTATGTGCGTTATCACACTGGAAGTGTTTTATTACAAAATTCTGTTAGTATGCTTAAACTTGAATTAGTGAAATCAATGAAATCTTAAGAGTAGATTGGTTATTTTTCATATAGAAATAAGTTTAGAATTATAAAAATATAGCTAGGCCCATATTAAATACCTTTTCCAGAAGTATGTGTATCATACGCCACTTGGAGCCGTTGTAAGCATGTTGTATTAAACAATTATTTTAGAACATTAAATACCATTTCTGCAGTATAATCTTTGCCTTGGACATTTTATGAAGAAAATGTAGCTGTTTTCAATCAGAATCCGAATAGAAAAGATTGAGTCATTACTGAATTCATATGTGTATGTGGGTTTTTTTTCCACTTTCTTCAAACGCCCAACCCATATTATAAAATACCTCAAAACTAATTAGTTCCGTTCTTAACAATTGTCAACGGTCAGAAAGTTCATATAAACTGTTTTTTGCATTTTTTTATACTTTGTGCTACTATCTGTACTCCGGTTTCCAAAAAAAAAGTAACCTTTTAACTAATTGTTGGGTTTTGGATCTCTTTTCAATTTGCCAATCTTTCAAGTAAAGCTCTCCATTACGTCATCGTGACTGTGGCTGAGTCATTAAGGATGAGTTCTGAGCCAAGCTTACCTTGTTGGGGGTTAGGCTCGCCCTGTGAATCATGCCACATCCTGATCTGAAGTCACAACAGTTTATGTTTCTGCCCCCAAGGGTCCTTTTCACTCGTCCACTTGCACCCTTTTAAGCACTTCCCACAGGGGCCATTTTATGGAAACGCACTCACTTTCCATGTAAGAGCTTTAATAAATGCCAAATCAAACCTCCATACAGGGGGACAGAGATACGCAACACACCAAAGCCACACCGTGCCCAAGAAGGCACACGGGCCACTGTGCTCATTCGATCACTTTTTCAACAGGTATTTATTTATTGAACTACGTGGGCGTAGTATGCTTTTTTTTTTTAAGATTTTATTTATTTGAGAGAGAGCGAGCTCGAGTGCACAAGCAGTGGGGAGGAGCAGAGAAGAGAGGGAGAAGCAGGCTCCCCGCAGAGCAGGGAGCCTGATGCTGGGCTCGATCCCAGGACCCTGAGATCACCACCTGAGCCGAAGGCAGACGCCCAACCGACTGAGCCACCCAGGTGCCCCGATTTTGCTTTTTTAACACGCATAGTTCATTTAATCAGAACAACTCTGGGACACAGTGAATATCATAACCTCATCCTGAAGATGTGAGAAATGCAGAATTAAGTAACTTGCCAAAAGCCATACGACTTGAAAGTGACAAGAGCAGGCTTTACCCCGGTCTCTAAGCTCCCCGTCTTCACTCCTGACGGAAAGGGGAGAGGAAATGGGATGAACTGCTACACAAACCCAGTATTTAAATTAAGTCGGCACATCTGTGTTGCAAAAGCCACTCCTTTAACTCCTCTCTTTAGTCCTACCACGCTGTCCTCGGAGATGTGGTTTGTTCGATTTTCTTCGGACCCTGTGTTTCCCCTCACTGATGCACAGCTAACATGTTTGCGGTTCCCGACAGAGCTTTTCTGTCCTTTCACCCCCCCTCCTCTCCCTGAATTCTTCAGGAGCTAGAATGCTTCAGTACAATCTAAACATTACCTTCACCAGCACAGCTCTGAAATAAAAAACTTGCCTTTAAACACACACCCATAAAATCCTGCCCCCACACTGGCCTGTAGCACCGAACCTCCCTTGTGGCTTTCGGTTCATTTGTATCCCTAGAAGAGATATTTATATATATATATTATATATATAGTATATATTTTTATACTTATATTTATTTTACTATTTTATAAATTACATATTTATTTTATATATTATATATTACATATTATATATGTATCTATATAATATACATATAATTTTTTTAGTAACAAACTTGTTTATTTCCTCTTCTTCCCATTGAACATCTCCAAATAATGTGATTTTCCTTTTTAAGTCTTTCACGCTGTTCAGAGATCACTGGGGCAACTTACATGCCTTGAAAAATGGTAAGTCTCTCCATTACCCAGCTTGGTTGTGCACTCAGGGCCCGAGAGACACACCAGAACTCAGCCATAGGTTGTGAGCGAGGCAGGTGCCACACAGGCTCTGGGACCTTCCTCGGCTGGCTCCAAAGTCAGCCGTGACCCGCATCTCCAGCCAGGCTCGTGCTGACCCTCCAGCCCAGAATCTGCTGCTTTCTGTTTCAGAAAAGTCTCAGCAGCTCTTTAAGGCGGACGTGCCAGGCAATGTCTTGGCCCCATTAGCCCTTCCTGAGCGGTCACTGAGAATCACAGTGGTGACAAACAGGTGTAAGAAACTGGAAGTCGTCGCGACACAGCCAGTAACCTGTCCATTCAACCCAAACATCTTTTGAGGAACGGTCTCAGATTGCCCCCACGCTGTTCACAAGACACCACTTCTTATACACCTTCTGTTTAATATATGAAGGAAAAGAAACAAGGAATGGGGACAAAGAATGCCACGTCTGAATGATCAAGGAGGCTCCAATACAAATACTTGATCCCTTGGTCCTAAATACTTCCCATGCTCTATAAATATATAAAATATATACAAATCCTGTAAATAACCTGTTTATTTTTTTTATAGAAAGCCACAACAGAAAATGATTAGAACATTTACATCCGTACAATCAGCAAATTCTCCAAATTCATGTTTTAAAAATAGTTTTGAGTGTGAATTAGAGGAAGGCCTTGAGGGGGGATCATTTTGTGAACAGTTCACTTTTATAATAACTCAAGACAGCTCACAGCAGTGCTCTTTTCAGACATAAGCATTTTTATCAAACTGTTTTGAAGGGTTTGTGGTTTTAAAACCTCCTTCTGCGCCATGATACTTTGTCCGAGAAGACAGGACAGACGTGGCCCCATTGTATGCGTATCCCATTCTGCAAGGCAAAACACAGTCTGGTAGGTCCTACTGCACACAGAGGGCAGAAACCATTACCCCCTGCTTCTGTCCCAGCAAAGCTGCAGACTTTCCCTGCTTACTGCTAGTGAGCTTCTCTCTCTCCTTCTCTCTCACCACCACCCAGCCCCCGCAAATATCTCCCTGTCATTTCTGAACAGTGTGTCAGTGCGAATCTCAGCAGAAGAAACTCGTGGCTTGTTCATCATCTGTTCAGTTTTTCTCTTTTAAAACTCATCTTCCTGGACCCTGGCGGACAGTACTGACCTTCATCAGGAATCTCTGCCTATGTGAAAACGGTGAGGCCACAGTGAAGAATATGCCCCACGGTAAGCCCTATCGTTTTGCTCACAGAAATGGCTCTGGAATGTAAGAAGGATGAGCTCTGACTTTTTAAATTAACTTAACTATATATTTATTCTCTTCACTGTATTTATCTTATTTAATATTACATTCACTATATATTCCTAACTTCAATCAATCCTAGTTTTTTGATGTTTCTAAGAATCGTGTGAACAATCTATAATTTGCCACACCTGTAATAATTTTAACAGGTCATCTTTGTCTCTTTTTCATACCTGGGAGGTTTGTTGTTGTCAGATATTGAAAAGCAAAATATGACACCGCCAATTATGCAGAGTGAGGCTCCTGCCCATCCAATAAACAGAGCAGCTCCTAATTCGTACCTGTGAGGAAGTATTGCACAAGTATTATGGCTGAATTATTTGGGGCATAAACAGTATCTAAGGCTAACGAGCCAACATTTACTAAATGCTCATCATAAACGTTTGCTACTGGAGCTTTTACAGGAAGTAGTAACACCTTGTATCTGTATAACGCTTTAAACTTTACTCAACGTGTTTTTCTAGCCATCTCTTGATTATGTCTCCCCGACTTCCCAAAAGGAAGAAGTGATCCCTGCAGGTAAATCAGAGGCAAAGCCGGGTGAGGAGCCCTGGCCTCCTGGCTCAGCCGGTATCCCTCCTCTGGGCCTGTCTGAAGCTCACAGAGCGTTCCATCTATTTAGTCCACTGCACAGGGTAAATTATTCAGCAGACTCCAGTTAGAAAATGGCAGGTTGCCTTTGCTTTCAGTTTAATTAAATTCAATAAACATTTATTTGCAAATCATGAACAAGGTGTTGAAGGATGGCAGAATATGCCACCCCCAAACAGGCCACTGGGGCATGAGAATTATTTTGAGCTAAAGGCAACAACGGAGAAGCAAATACCAGAAGAGCTCTCTGCCCCTCCCCATTTGCCTTAAAGCAGGACATCAATTTGTAAAGATGTCCCCCATCCCTCCCACCCCACCGACGAGGAAGGACAGAAGTTAATCACCAGAGACAACAGTACACCCGGGGGGGCACACAAAGGGCACCAGGGGGATCTTCGTGACAAACTTGACAAACCAGCCATATCTTCCATTAGTTCCCCATAGATCTGCCACCCCAGAGGCTCAAAGTCCTTTTCTCTGGTCTTGTCACCTTTCTCTGAGCTTATTGTTCTTTTATTTAGATGCCATATAAGCCCAAGTTCTAACCGGCACTTTGAGTTACTCATCACTGGGTACTCCTACGTGTCTCCACGATGCACATGTTAACCAGCTCTTTTTTTCTCCTGTTAATCTTTTTTTTAAAAAGATTTTATTTATTTATTTGACAGAGAGAGAGAGCACAAGTAGGCAGAGCAGCAGCAGAGGGAGAAGCAGGCTCCCCACTGAGCAGGGAGCCCGATGCAGGGCTCAATCCCAGGACCCTGGGATCATGACCTGAGCCGAAGGCTGACATTTAACCGACTGAGCTACCCAGGCGCCCCAATCTGTCTTTTGTCAGTCTAATTTATAGGGTCCCAGCTGAGAACCCAGGAAAGTAGAGGGGGGGAAATTTAAGTTTTTCTTCCTCTACAAGCCCATAAAAAGTCAGTGCTAGATAAAGTGCTATCTCGCTTGTCACCATAATCTAGTGGGAGATAAATACAAAATAACAGCATTTAGTGATAGATTGCCATCTGGCTGGCCACAGTACTCTGCTGATGCCTCAAGCAGATGCAAAGTTCCACAAGATACACAAGACAGCTCCTACCTTGGGGCGGTCCCCACACAAAGGTACAAATAATGCTATGAGAACGAAAAAGGAAATCACTTTTTGCCATGGAGGACTAGAGGAAATCCTTTCAGGGGAGGAGTACTCACCCAGAAAAACAAATAAGGAATGACAAAAGTATACCAAAATGTTAGGGTTGTGTGTTTTCATGTTTGCCTATCCTTCTTTTGAAGAATAGGGTTTTTTTTGTTTTGTTTTTTTTTAAATAAAGAAGTGATTCTCAAGACTTTTTGGCCCATAGATTTCCACCGCAAGGCAAAGACTGATGGACGCTACCCCAACCTAATGGGGAAAAAAATGAAGTCCAAGTGGGAGGGGTCTCTTTTGGTCACGCAGAATCCACAGAAGAGCTGAGACAGGAGAGTCAGAGGTGAGGGTGACAAGGGGCAAGGCAAGGCCAAGGTGGGCTCCCCGCAGGCGCCGGGGCAGGCTTAGGTCTTGAGGCCAGACTGCACTGTTGAGAGCAACAGGCACGTCCTGCCTGGGCCTGTCCCGAGTTTTGCCTCGTCTGTTTCTACGTGCCGTGTCACTGGCTGAAGTCCTGGCCGGGCATGGGTAGGCTCTCCGGTGTGACGTGAGTCACAGCAGTAATGGAGGAGTGGCCCCGACCGCCAGCTGGGGGAAGCCAGAAGCAACACTCACAGATTAGGAACATATGATCCACTCACTTATTTGCATATCTGGCTACGGTGGTAATTTCATAGCCTGCGTTCACAACTGGGAAGAGGCGATGCACACGATGCATGCTGCCCTGGGGTCCCTTCTTTTCTCACTCTTGTGTTGCCTTTTCTGGGAAGCCCAGGTGGTCGGTAAAGCAAGGAACAGCCATAGCAGAACAACTAGGGGTAAGCACTTCATCCTGCGCTAGAGCACTATGTTCTGGAAACCAAGAAAGTCTCCAAGTGCTCCCATCAGAAGCAATGGCAGAAACAGAAGATTGCTGCAACGTGGAACAAAACACCTTCAGTCTGCACACAAAAGCTGACCCCAAAGGACTCAGGAGCGAGGTGCACCAAAGAAAAAGAACTGGCCAGACCAAGAGGGTGAAATTCACAGTTTTGTAAAAAATGCCTTCGTTAAATGTCATGCCATACATCTAAAAAAGGATATCCTGAATTTCCACAATCAGCCCTTTTATGATGTTTGAACGCTATCATGCACATAAAACAGAGTGCCTCCCAGGTGTTAGGTGCAGGCTCTTTGCAAGTCCTACGGAGCCTGGGTGGCGCAGTCGGTTGAGTGTCCAACTCTTGGTTTCAGCTCAGGTCATGGTTTCAAGGTCATGAGACTGAGCCCCACGTCAGGCTTTGCGCTCGAAGTGGAGTCTGCTTGAGACTCTTTCCCTCTCTCTCCCTCCCCTTCTGCCCCCCCGGTGCGTGCACGTGCTCTCTCTCTCAAAATAAATAAATAAAATCTTAAAAGAAAACAAAGAAACAAACAAAAATGTGGAAGTCCTACAGTAGTAAGCACCAAATGCCCACGGTCATGCTGTCACGGCAAACACAGCTGAAAGTGAGCACATTGAACATTTCTACTTGGAGGACATTATCATGGGATTACTGTTTAGTGACACTTCCTGTTTTTCTCTATTTTTGTCCTCCTAGGTTCAGGTTGTCTTCATTCCTAAAACTATGCCTTAGTATTACTCTTCGTGTAAATACCCCCTGAAGCAACAGTCTGAGGTTTTTCTTAAAAAATATTTAGCTTTCTAAAATAGGATTCCAGTGCTGGATACTACAGTTGATTAAAAATAAGCTTCTAATTATTAATAGTGGTCAATCAAGGATGACAGTGATAGGAATCATAAACTGCTGCTCGGCACCGTGAATTCACTCAAAGGAGCATGCAAACATGTATATGGTGTTGTCACAAACCAGAGGATAAATTACTCAGGCAGGCCAAATGTTGGGACGTGTGTCTTTATATTCATTTAAGATCATCTGGAAACTTCCTGAAGAATCATGGGTTTATCTTATGTTAAAAACTGGTTTGTGCATTCCTATTTTTAAATATATTTTCATTTTTCTTTTTTCTTTTATTTTTTAAAGATATTTATTTATTCATTTGAGACACAGAGATACAGAGAGAGAGAGAGATCATGAACAGGGAGAGAGGCAGAGGGAAAGGGAGAAGCAGGGTTCCCGCTAAGCAGGGAGCCCGATGTGGGGCTGGATCCCAGGACCCTGGGATCATGACCTGAGCTGAAGGCAGATGCTTAACCATCTGAACCACCCAGGCACACGCATTTTTCTTTAAATCAGTAAATATAGACTCTATTCCAAGAAAAATATCATTTCCATTTGAGTTCCTTGTGAATTCTGTCAGAGACAAACAATAAATAATGTCAACTTAGAGCTGAAGTCTTTAAGAGACTCCATGTCTACACCAGTAATTTTTAAGAAGCTGGCTTTTGTGACTTGGTTCTTTCTTTTGCAGAGACTTTCCTTCTTCATTCTGTGGAAAGACACGTAGAGCTGACTTACTCAGCAGGGACTCGAATTCACACCTATCAGTGTGCGTGATCTGGCAAAAACTGGTTAGTATTAGTGAAAGACGGGATTGAGAGAGAGCATTATAATCCACTCAAATTTGTTCCAAAGCATGCCTCCTTTGACACTCACTGGGAAGCTTAGTCTCCGCTTCATTTTTTTGGTAATCATTCTTCATTTTTTTGGTAATGCTTAGAAGCTGACTTCAACACCTCAGAAGATCACCAAATTTCAGATGTTCTGTTGCAGGTCTTCCTTTCGTTAACAATATCTCCTGGCACCAGACAACCTTCCCCACTCAGAGCATGCCCTCTTTACTGACCTGTTATGATCACCAATGGGTTTCCATTATTCTGAAAAGCTATAAATCTGCTTAGCACCAGACAGATCCGTGATTGTCAGGGTGAGGACAGAATTTTGTTTCATGGATCAAAACATTGTTTCTAGAGTACCTCAAATAATCCGCTCAGTTGATAGCACTAATCAAAAGCTGCCTGACTTCAATTCATTTATGTCATTGAATGTAAATTTAGTAAATTGGCGAAAACTTTACTTCTAATCAGAGAAATGAAAACACAGATTAATTGCTTAAAAGTTCCCCCAAAAAGAACCATAAAGATCCAACGCATTCAAATGTCCTCTGCACTACTGGGTGAAATTATTCTCACCCACCTGGCTGTGCCTAGGGCCCTAGAGAACTAGTACCACACCAGGAGGCCTTAATTCTGATCATCTCACACTTAGACTCATATTTCAGCCCTGTAACCTTCACGGTAATCTGAAGGCATGGATTGGAGAATACCTCTCATTTGCACCTCCTGTCTTCCTTGCATCCAAACCCCTGTCGTGACTTATTTGCCATCCACGGGGAGCTTATGTGGCCTACCCGGGTCACCACCCCAGAAATGACATGCCAAGCATTGTGCTCAAGGTGGACGAGAGAGACACAGCTATGCTCTCAAGGATCTCAGAGTCTAGCGGGGATCGGCAGATACTAAGCAAGCACATTTCTGCCCAGTAAACACTATCTGTTCTCCCAGATCCACAGAGATGTGGTTCAAGTAAATGCCCACAACAGGGGCGACTATTACCATCAGCTCACTATACTAGGGTGTGTGTGTGTGTATGTGTGTGTGTGCGTGTGCACGTGCGCGCGCCGTTTCTTTTTTTGCATAATTACGTTCGATCTTCATTATAATCCCGAGAGATAGGTATTGCTATCCCATTTTACAAATGAGGAATCTGAAGCTCAGAGAAATTAAACATGAAGCTCATGTGCCCCATGCCTCAGCTCAGTAAAGAGTAAAACCAGGATTTAAAGCCCAGAACTGTGATTCCAAACCTCAAGCTCTTCACCACCACTCTTTCTTCCCTTTATGTATACTTCAGCTAAATAAAAGTTTTTGTCAATCTGAGAAAATACAATCCGTGCAATGTACTTCTTTAGTTGTCGTGTCAGAGAGAAGGGCGTTTTCTCTCTCTCCCCGGCTCACTGACTTCTCAGGGGCTCACAAGCTCCAGGGTATGGAATTTCTTCTGAATTCCCCTCAGGCTGTCTTCTCACCCGGCACAAAAAGAGGTGAGTGTAGTAATGAAAACCAGGGCATGTCGGACTGGAAAAAAAAGAAAACGCAACGGCTCTAAAAATAAAACAAAAACTGGGTAGCAAATGAAAAAAAAAAAAAAAAGTCTCCTCCTTTAAGCCCCCCAGAGGAGTGAAGTGACCTTGCTGAAGGTCACGGAGCTAGGGGCCAGGCCTTTGACGCCTAAGACAGTGTTTCTTCAAACATGTTGTCCTACTCCTCATTTTCACCAAAAGTGCTAGCAGCCAAGATAAATATTCCAGTTACCTGAGAACAACTCTCTCTCTCATCAAGTTTAAAGTTTAGAGGGGTGCCTGGGTGGCTCAGTGGTTGAGCGTCTGCCTTCGGCTCAGGTCATGATCCCGGGATTCAGGTCATGATCCCGGGGTCCTGGGATCGAGCCCCACATCGGGCTCCCTGCTCGGCGGGGAGCCTGCTTCTCCC
>NW_027824716.1:0-273 GCF_054177405.1 Leptonychotes weddellii | reverse complement strand
TGTTTTCAAGTGCTCAGAGCTCAATATAATCAATATACCAAAGTGGCATCTATTAAGGTAGCATATTCTGCTGCCCTCAGGGGGTTAGAGATCTTTTCTGCAAGTGGTTCATTTTTTGTTTGTTTGTTTTTGTTTCTTAAAAGATGTTATCTATTTATTTGAGGGACAGAGACAGAGAGAGCACAAGTGGGGGGAAGGGGAGAGAGAGAGGCAGAAGGAGAAGCAGGCTCCCCGCTGAGCAAGAAGCCTGATGTGAGGCTCCATCCCAGGACC
>NW_027824715.1:0-273 GCF_054177405.1 Leptonychotes weddellii | reverse complement strand
TGATTGACTTATTTCACTTAGCATAATACCCTCTAGTTCCATCCATGTCATTGCAAATGGCAAGATTTCGGGGTTTTTTTTTGATGGCTGCATAATATTCCATTGTACATATATACCACAACTTTATCCATTCATCTGTTAATGGACATCTTGGCTCTCTCCACAGTTTGGCTCTTATGGACATTGCTGCTATAAACATTGGGGTGCACGTACCCCTTCAGGAAACTGAACCACTTTCTTACACCACACACAAAAAATAAATTCAAAATGGCT
>NW_027824713.1:0-273 GCF_054177405.1 Leptonychotes weddellii | reverse complement strand
TAATAGGTTTGTCAATTTTCATATAAAGTCCTAGAGGAAATTTTTACTAGATATCATTGAATTGACAAGTCAACTTGGAGGGAATTCACAACTTTATTTTATTGAGTTTCCCTGTTTATACACATGGTACATCTCTTCACTAATTTAGATATTTATGTTTTTCAGTGTATTAATTGGAGGGTTGGACAAGATTTTGCCTCTGTCTTATTCAAATATAGGATATATTTGGTCCTCAATTCACTTGAGATGATGACTAAGTGCAATATTCTTGAG
>NW_027824712.1:0-273 GCF_054177405.1 Leptonychotes weddellii | reverse complement strand
ACGAGAGAAGGGAAAAAATTCACATGGTTCACGCCAAGTAGGAACAGAAGAATTGATATTTTAGGTCAGCCACATCCCCAAAGAGCAGTGAGTTCTCCTAATAATGAGAGAGAAACTGGTTTTAGGATACAAAGGAGCTCCACTGCCAAGAGACATCTGCCACCAGGGCCCAAAGCTAACCAATCGGAAGCACAGGTGATGCTGTTTCCCCTAAGGTCTCCCGGCAGACATTGCTAACAGATACCAGAGTTCTCCACGGAGCCCCAAGCAGCC
>NW_027824711.1:0-273 GCF_054177405.1 Leptonychotes weddellii | reverse complement strand
AAAAAAAAAAAATCTTTGACAGTGTCTATAACTATGACTTAAAATTACTTGGAAATTAAAAATTAGCATTTCTAATAGTTATTCTAAGAACTTAAATAATATATTGTGCTAGTTGGGGAAAATATTGTGATATTGCGCAATTTTGCAATTCTATTATATGGAATATTTAAACCAATTTTCTGAAGGCTAAGGGAATATAGGTTTTAATAGTCTTCCCCATGTGGTGCATAGTAAATCAGACACATGTACTTCTACCTTTTTGCAGAAAATGGT
>NW_027824710.1:0-273 GCF_054177405.1 Leptonychotes weddellii | reverse complement strand
AGCTAGCAAAATCAGAGATTTGCTCCTACTGCCACTGTCCTTAGGAATAGTCCACATGCATGAGATGGTCGTGGAGATAATGCAGGTTGGGTTCCAGGCCACCACAATAAAGTGAATCACAATGAAGTGAGCCAAATGAAGTTTTTGGTTTCCCAGTGTGTATAAAAGTTACGTTTACACTATACTGGAGTCTATCAAGTGTGCAATAATAGCATTATGTCTATAAAGGTAATGGACATGTCTTAATTAAAAATACTTCATTGCTGCTGGTGC
>NW_027824709.1:0-273 GCF_054177405.1 Leptonychotes weddellii | reverse complement strand
GACCCAGGAGGAAAGACTGCCTAAGAACTTATAGCCAACATGGGATGTGGCCATGGGGCCGAGCAGCAAGGGATGAGCTTTTCCCATGGTCAGGTCAACTTTTCTTTTGGGTCCATCTGAGATCTTGAAGTAGGGATGTCTGTGACCCTTTCCAAAATCACTGGAAAAGTTTGCTCTTTAGCCAAAGGAGAGGAGAAAACGCCATTTAGATCTTATCAGAACCTTTGAACAGTAGATCAATAATCATGTCTGCCATCTCTTGTAGGTGCTCAC
>NW_027824708.1:0-273 GCF_054177405.1 Leptonychotes weddellii | reverse complement strand
GAGTGAAGGGGCAGGGACTGCTGAGGGCCCAGCAGATCCGGCCAAGCAGCAGGTCCCCCACTCAGCCAGAGGCGGTCTCAAGGGAACAGGAGGGACACATGGGACATCCTTTGTCCTTGGAAGTATCCAATGGGGCTACGTCTGTGGGAGTGTTTCCTGGGACTGGGTGGTGGTGAAACCTGCCTTGGTGGGTACATAAAAGGAAGCTTCTGCCCACAGCTTGGGAGCGGTCAAGTCCAGGTTCTAGAGCAATCTGTCCTCGCTCTTCCTGGA
>NW_027824707.1:0-273 GCF_054177405.1 Leptonychotes weddellii | reverse complement strand
GCACTGATACCACAGAATTGCAAAAGATTCCAAGAAAATACTGTGATGAGTGACAAAATTGAAAATGGTACATTTGTACTCACTTCCTTACTTGTGGTAGGTCTATTCAGAGTTTCTATCTCCTCCTGGTTCAGTTTTGGAAGATTGGATGTTTTCTAGGGATTGATCATTTCTTCTAGGTTGTCCTGTTTGTTGGCATATAATTTGAGACAACATGGATGGACCTAGAGGGTATTATGCTCAGTGAAATACGTTAGACTGGGAAACACAAAT
>NW_027824706.1:0-2509 GCF_054177405.1 Leptonychotes weddellii | reverse complement strand
CCCCTCTAAAACCCTGTTTATTTCTCAGAGTCCATAGTCTCCCCTGGTTTGTCCTCCCCTCCGATTTCCCCCCCTTCATATTTCCCTTCCTACTTTTTTTTTTTTTTAACATATAATGTATTGTTTCAGAGGTACAGGTCTGTGATTCATCAGTCTTACACAATTCACAGCACTCACCATAGCACGTACCCTCCCCAGTGTCTATCACCCAGCCACCCCATCCCTCCCTGCCCACTCCAGCAACCCTCAGTTTGTTTCCTGAGATTAAGAATTCCTCGTATCAGTGAGATCATATGATACATGTCTTTCTCTGATTGACTTATTTCGCTTAGCATAATACCCTCTAGTTCCATCCATGTCGTTGTAAATGGCAAGATTTTGTTGTGGTTTTTTTTGATGGCTGCATAATATTCCATTATATATGTATACACACACACACGTGCGCGCGCGCACACACACACACCACATCTTTATCCATTCATCTGTTGATGGACATCTTGGCTCTTTCCATAGTTTGGCTATTGTGGACATTGCTGCTATAAACATTGGGGTGCACATACCCCTTTGGATCACTACATTTGTATCTTTGGGGTAAATACCCAGTAATGCAATTACTGGGTCGTACGGTAGCTCTATTTTCAACTTTTTGAGGAACCTCCATACTGTTTTCCGGAGTGGCTGCACCAGCTTGCATTCCCCCAGCAGTGTAGAAGGGTTCCCCTTTCTCCGCATCCTCGCCAACATCTGTTGTTTTCTGATTTGTTTTTTGGTTTTTTTCTTTTTTAAAGATTTTATTTATTTATTTGACAGAACACAATTAGCCAGAGTGGCAGGCAGGGAGAAGCAGGCTCCCCACTGAGGAAGGAGCCTGATGTGGGGCTCGATCCCAGAACCCTGGGATCATGACCTGAGCTGAAGGCAGCTGCTTAATTGATTGAGCCACCCAGGTGCCCCTCCTGATTTGTTAATTTTAGCCATTCTGACTGGTGTGAGGTGGTATCTCATTGAGGTTTTGATTTGGATTTCCCTGATGCTGAGCGATGTTGAGAACTTTTTCATGTGTCTGTTGCCCATTTGGATATCTTCTTTGGAAAAATGTCTGTTCATGTCTTCTGCCCATTTCTTGATTGGATTATTTGTTCTTTGGGTGTTGAGTTTAGTAAGTTCTTTATATTGGATACTAGCCCTTTATCTGATATGTCATTTGCAAATATCTTCTCCCATTCTGTCGGTTGTCTTTTGGTTTTGTCGACTGTTTGCTTTGCTGTGCAAAAGCTTTTTATCTTGATGAAGTCCCAATACTTCATTTTTGCCCTTGCTTCCCTTGCCTTTGGCAATGTCTCTAGGAAGAAGTTGCTGCAGCTGAAGTCAAAGAGGTTGCTGCCTGTGTTCTCCTCAAGGATTTTGATGGATTCCTGTCTCACATTTATATCTTTCATTCATTTTGAGTCTATTTTTGTGTGTGGTATAAGGAAATGGTCCAGTTTTATTGTTCTGCATGTGGCTGTCCAATTTTCTCAACACCATTTGTTGAAGAGATTGTCTTTCTTCCATTGGACATTCTTTCCTGTTTTGTCAAAGATTAGTTGACCATAGAATTGAGGGTCCAATCCTGGGCTTTCTATTCTGTTCCACTGATCTATGTGTCTGTTTTTGTGCCAGTACCATACTGTCTTGATGATGACAGCTTTGTAATAGAGCTTGAAGTCCGGAATTGCGATGCCACCAGCTTTGCTTTTCTTTTTCAACATTCCTCTGGCTATTCGGGGTCTTTTCTGGTTCCATACAAATAATAGGGATTATTTGTTCCATTTCTTTGAAAAAAGTTGATGGTATTTTGATAGGGATTGCATTAAATATGTAGATTGCTCTAGGTAGCATAGAGATTTTCACAATATTTGTTCTTCCAGTCCATAAGCATGGAACGTTTTTCCATTTCTTTGTGTCTTCCTCAATTTCTTTCATGAGTATTCTGTAGTTTTCTGAGTACAGATCCTTTGCCTCTTTGGTTAGATTTATTCCTAGGTATCTTATGGTTTTAGGCGCGATTGTAAATGGGATCAACTCCTTAATTTCTCTTTCTTCTGTATCGTTGTTGGTGTATAGAAATGCAACTGATTTCTGTGCATTGATTTTATATCCTGCCACTTTCCTGAATTCCTGTATGAGTTGTAGTAGTTTTGGGGTGGAGTCTTTTGGGTTTTTCACATAAAGTATCATATCATCTGCAAAGAGTGAGAGTTTGACTTCTTTGCTGATTTGGATGCCCTTTCTTTCTTTCTTTCTTTCTTTCTTGTCTGATTGCTGAGGCTAAGACTTCTAGTACTATGTTGAATAGCAGTGGTGATAGTGGACATCCCTGCCGTGTTCCTGACCTTAGGGGAAAAGCTCTCAGTTTTTCCCCATTCAGAATGATATTCGCTGTGGGTTTTTCATAGATGGATTTTATGATATTGAGGTATGTACCTTCTATCCCTACACTGTGAAGAGTTTTAATCAAGAATGGATG
>NW_027824705.1:0-273 GCF_054177405.1 Leptonychotes weddellii | reverse complement strand
AGGCTCTGGCACTTAGCAGGGAGTCTGCTTGAGATTCTCCCTCACCCTCTGCCCCTCCCCTTCCCCCCACCCCTATGTGCTTGAACGCTCTCTCTTAACTAATCTTTAAAAAAAAAAAGAGGGGCGCCTGGGTGGCTCAGTCAGTTAAGCATCTGCCTTCGGCTCAGGTCAGGATCTCAGGGTCCTGGGATAGAGCCCCGCATCAGGCTCCCTGCTCCGTGGGAAGCCTGCTTCTCCCTCTGCCTCTGCCCCTCCTCCCTCCTCCCATCCGCA
>NW_027824704.1:0-273 GCF_054177405.1 Leptonychotes weddellii | reverse complement strand
GATTCATTCTTGGGGTGCCTGGGTGGCTCAGTTGTTAAGCGTCTGCCTTCGGCTCAGGTCATGATCCCAGGGTCCTGGGATCGAGCCCCGCATCGGGCTCCCTGCTCTGCGGGAAGCCTGCTTCTCCCTCTCCCACTCCCCCTGCTTGTGTTCCCTCTCTCTCTGTCAAAAAATAAATAAAATCTTTAAAAAAAAAAAATGATTCATTCTTTTGGACATCAAAATCCTTTTATTTCTCAAGACACTCCTATGAAAGTGTTAATATGCCTGAGT
>NW_027824703.1:0-273 GCF_054177405.1 Leptonychotes weddellii | reverse complement strand
ACCCAGGAGGAAAGACTGCCTAAGAACTTACATCCAACATGGGATGTGGCCATGGGGCCGAGCAGCAAGGGATGGAGCTTTTCCCATGGTCAGGTCAACTTTTCTTTTGGGTCCATCTGAGATCTTGAAGTAGGGATGTCTGTGACCCTTTCCAAAATCACTGGAAAAGTTTGCTCTTTAGCCAAAGGAGAGGAGAAAACGCCATTTAGATCTTATCAGAACCTTTGAACAGTAGATCAATAATCATGTCTGCCATCTCTTGTAGGTGCTCAC
>NW_027824702.1:0-273 GCF_054177405.1 Leptonychotes weddellii | reverse complement strand
TTGAAAAGACCATTCTTTTCTTATTGAACGGTTTTGGCATTCCTGTCAAAAATCAATTGATCATATGTGCGAAGCTTTTTTTTTTTTTTTTAAAGATTTTATTTATTTATTTGAGAGAGAGAGAATGAGAGACAGAGAGCATGAGAGGGAGGAGGGTCAGAGGGAGAAGCAGACTCCCCGCCGAGCAGGGAGCCCGATGCGGGACTCGATCCTGGGACTCCAGGATCATGACCTGAGCCGAAGGCAGTCGCTTAACCAACTGAGCCACCCAGG
>NW_027824701.1:0-273 GCF_054177405.1 Leptonychotes weddellii | reverse complement strand
ATGGGGAGCGCACGGGGAGCGCCCGCATCCTGGAGGGGCGGGGGCCGCCGCAGCGCCCTCTGCACTTGCTCTCCGGGGCCCTCTGAGACACGGGGGCCAGACTGGATGGGCCGTCTCTGCAGCTGTGGTTCTGCTGGGGCTGCCTGTCTGGTCCTGGAGGGGGCGGGCGCCGGAGTCCTCCCCCCAACCGAGGGGCTCCCCGGGGCGGGGCTTCCCGCGTGGGCGGGGCTCCCTGGGGCGCGGCTCCCGCGTGGGGCGGGGCTCCCCGGGGCA
>NW_027824700.1:0-273 GCF_054177405.1 Leptonychotes weddellii | reverse complement strand
GCCTGGTGGTGACCAGCATTGACTCCTGGGCACTGTGTACTAACAGTGGGCACATGTGTCCTCAGGGCAGAGTAGGCTGCCGTGTGCTGTGACCCTAGGTTTGTGATACCGCTCTGTTATTTCTGTTATCGGCAGGGGGTTCTGACATAGTGGGGGCATTAGCTTTTGTCCCTAATCAGCTGTAAATACTACTTATACCCGGGCAAGTCTATCCCATGAATCAATTACAAGGGAGGGAAATCAGATTTAAGAGATAGTCGTTGTATATTGCTT
>NW_027824699.1:0-273 GCF_054177405.1 Leptonychotes weddellii | reverse complement strand
TGGGAATGCAAGCTGGTGCAACCACTCTGGAAAACAGTATGGAGGCTCCTCAAAAAGTTAAAAATAGAGTTACCCTACAACCCAGCAATTGCACTACTAGGTATTTACCTGAAGAATACAAAAATACTGATTGAAAGGGATACATGCACCCTGATGTTTTATAGCAGTATTATAGCCAAATTATGGGGAAAGCCCAAATGTCAAGGGCAAAACTTTTAAGAATTTTTTCTATACTCATTTTGTAAATGCCTTATCACACAATGGAAGCTCCCT
>NW_027824698.1:0-273 GCF_054177405.1 Leptonychotes weddellii | reverse complement strand
GTGCATGTTTTCACTCCCTCTTCCCTTCTATCAAATGAGCATTTACAAATCACTACCTCCTGCAGCAGACTAAACCCAAACTCAACTATTTTGCCTTCCTTTCTGAGAGATCTTCACTCACAGAGATGCACCCTACTTCTCCGCCATTCTTCACCCTGTGCCCAGTTCCTTCTCTGTTCATTAAAATTTTTAAATTAATCTAGAAAGTATCTTAACCACATAAAATATTAAAATATAAAAATGCCCCTGTGACCAGCGACTAGGTAATGGGAC
>NW_027824697.1:0-273 GCF_054177405.1 Leptonychotes weddellii | reverse complement strand
TAAACTCTATCCTGACCCTAATAATACACACTATATATTCACTAACTTGAATTTAAATTTTAAAAAGTCAGCTGAGATTCAAGAAATGGACTCCTAATCCCACCTGCTCTATGAATTAATTTTCCTGTTTCCTAAAGGCAGCCACACTTGCCTTCTTGTCTGCAATGACAAGCACAAGACTATACAAGAGCCCCCTAAAAGTCCACTTCTTATAAAAGTTACCAGATGACCCACGCTCCAGGCTAGACTTCAGTCAGCACGCTCCCGGATGTG
>NW_027824696.1:0-273 GCF_054177405.1 Leptonychotes weddellii | reverse complement strand
TTTTGTTTTCTGTGATTTGTCAAAGAAACATTTGGTTATCCCTAAGACATGAAGATATTCTTTAGTGTTTTTCTCTAAAACTTTATGATTTCAGCTTTTATGTATAAGTTGATGATCCACCTCATTTAAATATTTATGTGTTGTGTGAAGTCAGAGTTGCCAGTTTTAAAATATGAATATTCAGTATTCCAGCACAGCTTTTGGAAAAGACTCTTTTTATCCATTAAATTGCTTTGACTCCTTTATTGAAAATCAAATGATTGTATATACTTC
>NW_027824695.1:0-2509 GCF_054177405.1 Leptonychotes weddellii | reverse complement strand
GGGCGCCTGGGTGGCTCAGTTGGTTAAGCGACTGCCTTCGGCTCAGGTCATGATCCTGGAGTCCCTGGATCGAGTCCCGCATCGGGCTCCCTGCTCGGCGGGGAGTCTGCTTCTCCCTCTGACCCTCCCCCCTCTCATGTGCTTGCTCTCTCTCATTCTCTCTCTCTCAAATAAATAAATAAAATCTTTAAAAAAAAAAGAACTAAGAATCTAAGAATAATAAATACATTCTTTAAAACCAAGTCTGTACATGGCCAAATAAAGGTTGTTTTTAACATCCTAGTCTCAGCTGTGGACATATCATCTCTATCATCTTTCAGAACTATGGCTCAGCTCTGCCCATCTTCCAGTTATTTACCCATTTCTGTTCAGTCCTTAAAATATAATGAAATGTTGTTACCTGCAAAAGAATATCTGTAACATAATATAAATAATTTAAAGCATGATAATCAAATGACCACCTGTGAACTTACCATCCAACTTAATAGAATGTTAGTATTATTGAAGAGGGAGCTTATTTATATCGACATAGCTTCTGTGTCCTCTCCAAGTCCCGCACATTGTCAGAGACTTTCCTGCACCAGGACATAGAAGGAGTTAGACAGATGGGGACACCTCAGCTGCCACTTACTGACTGCAGGAGCTTGGGCGGGTCGCTCAGCCTCTCTGGGTCTGTCAAATGCAGAAACTTCTATCCCAAGATGAATTTTTGCGATGAAACAAACCAACATGTCAAAGCACTTTTGAAAGTATAAAAGCACTTTGCTTTTATAATTTCCTTTATACCCAAAGACAAGGATGATTGCTATAAAACATGTTTTAAATATGCAATTTCCTAATGTGTCCACACACACATATATAATTTTATATAAATTTATAGACATACATGTTTTGTGTGTGTGTGCGTGCATGTCTTGTTTTCTTTTCCTTTTTTACCTGGAAATCTGATGGACCTGTATCCCACATCATTACCCTGTGACCAAGTTACTCGAATTGAACCTTATTTTCTCACCTGTATGATGGGGATGAAGCTGTCCACTTGAAATAATTCATTGAAATCCACCTTGATAATGGTCTCACCGGTTAGTTAATAAGAGGATTAAATAAGGTAATACATGCAATATGCTAAGCACAGTGTCTCATGTATAGTAAGAGTCACTAAATTGTTCTCATGATAAAGACAGGACTACTACTAATAAGACTGAACATGTTTTGGGCAGTTACTATTTATCAGGTGTGTCGGGAATGTTTTACCTCTGTTGACTCACTTAACATTCCCAATAACTCTGAGTGATGGGTAGTATCATTACCTCCATTTAACAGGTAAGGAAACAGGCTCAGAGAGGTTAAGATACCTACTTGGGGTCACACAGCCAAGAAGAGGCAGCAGTGATGGGAAGTTCCTAGCCCGGTATCTGGCACCTCAGTGCTCATCCACAGCCAGCCTCCTTCCCCTTTGAGGGTTTGGTTCAAACTTCTGGGACCCCTGCGTGCCTGGAGGCGGGCCTTGGGGTTTGCCTTTGAATGCCAACTCCTAGCTGTGTGGCTTTAGGCTAGTTACCCAACCTCTCTGTGTCTGGAAAATGGGCAGTAGACTAGTGCCTCCCCCCAGGAGTGTTACCAGGTTTTAAAGAGTCATGGATGGAAATGGGAATCACTCAGCCCAGCACCTGGCATCGAGTAAAATCTCAAAACTGTAAGTGATAATGGCATCAAAGATGATGATGATGGTGGTGATCTAGGCACACAGACATTTATCTACTCCGGCGTCAGGTTGTTCCAGTAACTTGTTTCAGAAACTAAAGTTCCTCGAAGCAAAATAATGGATTTCATTTCAACTTTTGCCCACACAGCCTGAAGATGCTAGTGATCATCCTTTTCATATCCTGTTTAGTCTGTGCCGAGAAGCTGGAAGGCGCCCTGGCTGGAATGGCAAGAGATGAGGATGAGAACCGCATGTATATAAACACACACACTCATGGGCGTGCACATGTGTGTCCACACGCACACAGTGCTATCAACATCTGCCTAAAGTGCAGTCTGCTTAAAAGATGTTTTACTTAGGTTGTGCGTCAACTCTACTCCAATTGGAAAGCATTAAAAAGATAAATAAATCTCCCTGGAAAATAAAAAATAAAAAGGTAAAAATAAAGAGCATTTAAAACAAACAAACAAAAGGTGTTTTACTTCAGATCAACGGTTTTTTTTCATTTAATATACCTCATTAAAGGGTTAGAAAGACATCAACACTGGAGTGTTTTCCTTGTCTTTGAAAAATATACCGTTATGTTTATTTCCTGTTTAAAAATTAATATATGCTGATTGTAATGAGTTAAAAAATGCATTATGTAGAGAAGAGCTTAAGAATCTTAAAATCCCCGGGGCGCCTGGGTGGCTCAGTCGGTTAAGCGACTGCCTTCGGCTCAGGTCATGATCCCGGAGTCCCGGGATCGAGTCCCGCATCGGGCTCCCTGCTCGGCGGGGAGTCTGCTTCTCCCTCTGACCCTCC
>NW_027824694.1:0-273 GCF_054177405.1 Leptonychotes weddellii | reverse complement strand
TACAACCCTCTCCTCCCCCCTCAGAACATAATGTTGATGTTTTTCTTCAGGGATTCCAGTTATGCATATGTTGGATTTTCTTTACCTGTGATCTATTTTCTGTCATTTTTCTCTCTAAAATCTTATTTTTCAATTCTACTCATTTCCAGAGTTCTACCATTTAACTTTTTTACTATCTCGCCCCTGATTCTTACATTTCTACTTTATGACCCTGACTTGCTTTATTAAGTTTTTAAAAGTTATAGTAAATGTTTAGTCACAATTTTTACCTAT
>NW_027824693.1:0-273 GCF_054177405.1 Leptonychotes weddellii | reverse complement strand
TTTTTATACTTTCCATCTCTTTTTTGAGCATCTTACTGAAGTCCTCCACTCTTTTCTCAAGTCCAGTGAGTATCTTTATGACCATTACCTAAATTCTCTATTAGGCATATTACTTATCTCATTTCTTCTAGGTCTCTGGCTGTGATTTTGTCCTTTTGTTTTGGGACATATTTCTCTGTCTCCTTGTTTTGTCTAACTCCCTGGGTCTGCTTTTATGTGTTCGAAAAGTCAGCTATGTCTTCTCCTCTAGAAAGTAGCGGCCTTATGAAAAGA
>NW_027824692.1:0-273 GCF_054177405.1 Leptonychotes weddellii | reverse complement strand
ACAATGAATCATGGAACACTACATCAAAAACTAATGATGTAATGTATGGTGATTAACATAACAATAAAAAAATTAAAAAAAAAAAAGAATTTTCAGGATGGTCCTTTAAGCCCCAAAGGTTGACAAATTGCATTCTGAATCTTCATAGGGGACTCTAGGTCATAATTGATGAACAGCAGGAGGGGCGTGTTCTGTTCCAGACCCTACGTCGGAGGCTTCGTTCCAGAGGAGAAATGGTTTTTATATGTACTCCAAGTTTGTTTCTATTACCGT
>NW_027824691.1:0-273 GCF_054177405.1 Leptonychotes weddellii | reverse complement strand
ACATCTTGGCTCTTTCCACAGTTTGGCTATTGTGGACATTGCTGCTATAAACATCGGGGTGCACGTACCCCTTCGGATCCCTACATTTGTATCTTTGGGGTAAATACCCAGTAGTGCAATTGCTGGGTCATCTCATGCCAATTTTAATTTCCCCAAATTAGAATTAATGTATTTTAATATGCTTGGCTTCTCCATATACAAACTATTTATTTGTTCCCAAATTTTTAATAGAACATGTCAGGAATTCTATCAATTTAATTTTCTTCTTCAATA
>NW_027824690.1:0-273 GCF_054177405.1 Leptonychotes weddellii | reverse complement strand
CCTGATCCATTCACTTGACCAGCCTGGCCCTGTCAACATTAGTTTGTGACCCTCAATCTGGATTCAACCCTTCATCTTTTTTTTTTTTTTTTTAAAGATTTTATTTATTTATTTGAGAGAGAGAGAATGAGAGACAGAGAGCATGAGAGGGAGGAGGGTCAGAGGGAGAAGCAGACTCCCTGCCGAGCAGGGAGCCCGATGCGGGACTCGATCCAGGGACTCCAGGATCATGACCTGAGCCGAAGGCAGTCGCTTAACCAACTGAGCCACCCA
>NW_027824689.1:0-273 GCF_054177405.1 Leptonychotes weddellii | reverse complement strand
ACCCAAGGAGGTTCACACCAGGACTCACAGAAATTAAAATAGCAAAAAGTACTTATAAAGAAACAACTTTAAACGTGACAAGACGACAGAATGCGGTTATATACAAATAAACCCCATAAAGCTATCAGCTTATTTTTCACTAAAAACTTTGCAGGCCATAAGGGAGTGTCATGATATATACAAAATGCTGAAAGGAAAAAATCTGCAGGCAAGAATATTCTATCCAGCAAGGCTGTCATTCAGAATAGGAGGAGAGATAAAGAGTTTCTCATA
>NW_027824688.1:0-273 GCF_054177405.1 Leptonychotes weddellii | reverse complement strand
GCACAGCGGGCCTGCCTGGAGATTTTCCACTCCAGCCAGGAGTGTCAGGATCTCTGCAGTGACAAACTCATCCTGAGGGCACCTGCCGGGCTGGGGCAGCGACCCAGTTTGGTGCATGACCCGTGGGATTAGTGCATTTTGTTTACCATCCCTCCTCTCTGGGGGCCCGAGGCTTTCTGGGTATTCCTCTCTCGATCATAACACTGACTCCAAGTGTTTTCTCAGCGTGGCCGTGGCCCCCTGCACCAACGTGATAGGAACAGGCATTGATAG
>NW_027824687.1:0-273 GCF_054177405.1 Leptonychotes weddellii | reverse complement strand
TCACAAACTCTGCAAATGAAAAATTTCTCCACCAAGAGCCAAAACGGAAAAAGTCAAAGCCCCCTTGTTCGTTGTTTCTAACATCTGAAGCTCAGGCAAAAGCTAAAGCTACACTGACCAGTCCTTGTTGATGTGATTATCTGCCTTAGTTCCTTTTTGCTTTAGATGACATCTTGTACCATCTTCTTTTTTTTTTTTTAAAGTTTTTTTTTTATTCTTATGTTAATCCCCATACATTACATCATTAGTTTTAGATAAAGTGTTCCATGATTC
>NW_027824686.1:0-273 GCF_054177405.1 Leptonychotes weddellii | reverse complement strand
GACCCAGGCACCCCAAGACAAAACATTTTAAATGATGCAGGGACAGAACATGCCCAGCGTTTGGAGCATTCCTGAGTTTGAGGCCCCAGTTTTCCCCCTGATTATTGGTCACTTTAAGCCACCTGTGCCCTTTTTGGAGCCTAGTGTTTTTCAAGTACAGTTTAGAGTTGCTAATATCTTTACCAACAGGATCTTCTTATGGGGGAGATCATTATTATTAACAAATGCGATCATACAGGTAGCCTTCTGCAAAATCAAGTTGCATGTAAATGC
>NW_027824685.1:0-273 GCF_054177405.1 Leptonychotes weddellii | reverse complement strand
CACACCAGCTCCATGGACTCCTTGCAGGAAGGGAGACCACACGCCAGAGACACCAGAAGGAACAAATGGTGTCCCTCCAAACAAAGAAAAGAGTTACAGGATTTGGGAGAAGGGCAGATGGAGTTCAGGTGACATTTAAAGAAAGCGAGTTTTGATGGGCTCAAAGCAAAGGAGGCTGTGGGCAGAGGGGTCAATATCAATATCAGTCTGAACCGTGGGCTGGATCTGGGGTTAGTTTTCCTTGAAAACTCCAAAGTTAAGGTAGGCGTGGAA
>NW_027824684.1:0-2509 GCF_054177405.1 Leptonychotes weddellii | reverse complement strand
TTAGAATGGCAAAAATGGACAGGGAAAGAACCTACAAATGTTGGAGAGGTTGTGGAGAAGGGGCAACCTTCTTACACTGTTGGTGGGAATGCAAGTTGGTACAGCCACTTTGGAAAACAGTGTGGCATTTCCTTAAAAATTTAAAAATAAAGCTACCGTATAACCCAGCAATTGCGCTCCTGGGTATTTACCCCAAAGACACAGATGTAGTGAAAAGAAGTGCCATATGCACTCCATGTTCATAGCAGCAATGTCCGCAATAGCCAAACTTTGGAAAGAGGCGAGATGCCCTTCAACAGATGAATGGATAAAGAAGATGTGGTCCATATATACAATGGAATATTACTCAGCCATCAGAAAGGATGAATACCCAACTTTTACAGCCACATGGATGGGACTGAAGGAGATTATGCTAAGTGAAATAAGTCAAGCAGAGAAAGTCAATTATCATATGGTTTCACTTATTTGTGGAACATAAGGAATTGCATGGAGGATATTAGGTGAAGGAAGGGAAAAATGAAGGGGTGGAAATCGGAAGGAGAGATGAACCATGAGAGACTATGGTCTCTGAGAAACAAACAGCGTTTGAGAGGGGAGGGAGGAGGGAGGATTTGTTAGCCTGGTGATGGGTATTAAGGAGGGCACGTACTGCATGGAGCACTGGGTGTTATATGAAAACAATGGATCGTGGATCACCACATCAAAAATTAATGATGTATTGTATGGTGACTAACATAATATAAAAAATTTAAAAATTAAAAAAAAATAATAAGTGGTGGGGGAGAGAGACTATAATCTCACAGGGTGGACAAAGCAAGGTGACTTGCTGGTTCCCGTGTGAATTTTGGCCTGTGTGTTAGAAGACACTATATCCCAAAATTGCAAAGAAACAACACTTATATTTATACAAAAATAAAATTGAATGGAGGGAAAAAAGGACTAGAATGAACAATATATCTTTAAAATGTAGATGTGAGAAAAGTAAAAGTTAAAAAGTGACTTAAAAGCATAAGTTGGTAAAATAAGAATTTAATTGAAATGGAAAAAGGTAAAGAGAAAAAAAAAGAAATGGAAAATTTTAGACTGAAGGATAAATGAGTTGTGGTGAAACACCTGGAGCTCAATATACTATTTTCCCGTGATCCTGGAGTTTTACAGTCTCGTGGGATCCATAAGCTTGTCATTCACTTGTTCTTCCAGTCTGTTGTCTGGGGGAAGGGCCTGATTTGCTTCTTCTCAGGTGTCTTTTCCTGGGTGGAGTTGCTCCACCCCTTGTCAGGGGTATGTGCTTAATGTAAGCTGGTCCTCTGTGTGACCTTTTTTGCTTGGCAGTTTTCCATGCCTCTTCAGAGGGTCAGAGCAAAAATGGCCGTGCCTGGATCTCTTGCCCAGAGGGGCAAGATCATGGTCCCCCTATTCAATAAACCCTCCACGTCAAACAGAATTCACTTCTGTGTGTGCCAAAGTCTGTAGACTTCCACAGTTCATGCCCACTGCAATCCTCCTGTGGGGAGTACCAGGTAGTTGTGAGCATCACTGAGCTTTGTGTCTTTGTGACTGCAAGCATTTGTGGGCTTGCTTGTACCCTATTCTGCTTCTCCCAGGTCATGGCTGGGTGACACCCTACTGTCCTTTCTGGAGCTGTTGGCATCCTGAGAGCCGCTGCCCAGTCATGGGAACAGCTGTTTCATCCCTCCCAGGGGATGGTAAGCAGCTACACGTTTTGGTCCTTTTCCAGGTGCTCAGGCAGAGTGGTCTCCTTACCAGCCCAGCTCCTGGTTTAATGCAACCAGAGCTGAGAGTCCTTCCTGGCTCCCTGGCCATAACCAGTTTCCCTGCTACACTGCTTGGTCACTCTATATGTTCAGACACCTCTGTTCTTTCTGTGTCTCCTGGGATCCTGAGACCACAATGACCCACCTTGAATTCTGTACTTTTAATCCCCTGAACCCCTTTCAGAAAGGGATGTCTCTCACTGGAGATTACTAAGAGTTCCAATTTTCTACTCCAGGGTTATATCACTTTCTGATAGCCAGCTTATGTATGCTCTCTCTCCCCTCCATTTATCTTCTGATATTTCCCCACAGATTCACAACTGCACACCTCTTATCCTGCAAAAAGCAGTTGCTTTTCTGCCTGTAGAATTCCAGAAATATTTTCTTACATCTCAGGCTGATTTTGTAGGTGTTCAGAAAGGTTTAATAGATAGTCAGCTAAATTTGAGGTACCAGATGAAACGAAGACCCTACTCCATTGCTGTCTTGCCTCCAGCTGGCTAATTGAGTTTAAACAAAAAATACCCTTAATATCATTTTTGTAGTTACTTTTTTTCAAAAATTTTTTGTTTTATTTTCCTAACCATACATAGTTTTTTTTTTTAATTTTTTTATTCTTATGTGAATCCCCATACATCATTAGTTTTAGATTTAGTGTTCCATGATTCATTGTTTGTGCATAACACCCAGTGCTCCATGCAGAATGTGCCCTCCTCAATACCCACCACCAGGCT
>NW_027824683.1:0-273 GCF_054177405.1 Leptonychotes weddellii | reverse complement strand
AGAAGGGGAAAAAATTACTTTTTCTTTGGCTTGCTAACAAACCTAAACAAATGAAAGATACATGACATACCAAAAAATCTGAAATACTAGACTTTCTATCATCTTAATTTAAACTACATCAAAAAAATCTTGATTCTGTGGGTTAAAAGAAATATAATTTGGGGGCATCTGGGTGGCTCAGTTGGTTTAGCAGATGACTTGATTTTGGCTCAGGTCATGATCTTGGGGTCCTGGGATCGAGCCCCATATCAGGCTCTGTGCTGAGCTGGGAGT
>NW_027824682.1:0-273 GCF_054177405.1 Leptonychotes weddellii | reverse complement strand
TGGGTGGCTCAGATGGTTAAGTGTCTGCCTTCGGCTCAGGTCATGATCTCCAGGTCCTGGGAGCAAGCCCTACATCAAGCCCAGCGTCGGGCTCCCCGCTTACTGGGGAGCCTGCTTCTCCCTCTCCCTCTGCCTCTCCCCACTGCTCATGCTCTTTCTCTCTCTGTATCTCTGTCTCAAATGAATAAATAAAAAAAAATCTTTAAAAAAAATAAAAGAAATAAATTCCTGTTGTAATGGCCAACAGACACATGAAAAAGTGCTCAACATCAC
>NW_027824681.1:0-273 GCF_054177405.1 Leptonychotes weddellii | reverse complement strand
TATATATGCATCTAGATACATGCACAAATCATGTATTTACTGCTTGGTGGATTTTCACAAAATGAATATATTCATGTAACTGTCACTCAAATCAAGAACCAGAATATTACCAGCACACCAGACATCTCCCTAAAATTCTTGTCTAGCCACTGCCTTTCCCACTCTTAACAATAACAACTATTCTGACTTTTTTTTTTTTAAAGATTTTATTTATTTATTTGAGAGAGAGAGAATGAGAGACAGAGAGCATGAGAGGGAGGAGGGTCAGAGGGA
>NW_027824680.1:0-273 GCF_054177405.1 Leptonychotes weddellii | reverse complement strand
CGGCCCGGCCGTGCCTGCCGGCTCTCTGCGGGCGGCGAACGAGGGCGCACATGGACCCCGCCCCGAGCATCCCGGGTCACCGGGGGGCCGCGAGGGAGCTGCTGCAAGGGGCGACCGCGGCCGTGAAGGGCCTTCGGGCAGACCTGAGGGATGCGGCGGCCCGGCCCTGGATCCCGAAGCCGGAGAGGCCTCGAGAGGAGGCGGCGGAGGCGGCGGCGGCGGGACACGAGATCCATGAGTTCCAGGAGGCGGGTTGCAGACCGCGGTGGCGGC
>NW_027824679.1:0-273 GCF_054177405.1 Leptonychotes weddellii | reverse complement strand
CCTCATCCAAAAACTTGGACACAGACATGCACGCACAGAAGGCCCCAGTGAGGACACCACGGGAAGACAGCCCTCTGTAAGCTGAGGACAGAGACCTCAGAAGAACCCAACCCTGCCAACACCTTGATCTTAGACTTCTAGCCTCCAGAACTGTGAAAAAATAAATTTCTGAGATTAAAGCACATAGTCCGTGGTATTTCTATAGAATAAGCATCTGCAGATTAAGAACTCAGTCTTTTTCATTGTTGGATGTCTAATGCTTTATATCATGCC
>NW_027824678.1:0-273 GCF_054177405.1 Leptonychotes weddellii | reverse complement strand
TGGAGAAGCCGGAGTTTGAGTTCTGGTCACTCTGGCCTCTCAAGCCCACCCCCTCCAGACCCACCGAGGAGGGGGGAGTGCAGGTGAGGGAGGGGGGAGGGAGGAGGCGAGGGGGCCGGTCTGGGAAGATGGTGATGGCGGAAGCTCAGCCACGATGATGCCAGAGGGGCCGGACTCGAGACTGGATGGCGAGGGGACCCAGAGTGGATGGTTTCACACCAAAGCCAGCAGCAGATGTGCAGGTGGCCCTTGGGAAGCAGCTGGGACGCGATG
>NW_027824677.1:0-273 GCF_054177405.1 Leptonychotes weddellii | reverse complement strand
GCAGAAAAGGCCAAGGAGGACCAGAGAGGCACCCACAGGAAAGACATGAACACTCGTGTGATGAAGAAGCAAGGTACGTGGATGATGCTCACAAGTTGTCCAGCCGTGTGCTTGCAGTCAGGAGAACCACTTGGTGGTTCCATCAGCAAGGCCAGAGCTCACACATCCCCTCTTCTAGGCCTCTTTCCTGGTACAGGGACCCCAAATTTCCTTCCCAAGTGGCCCCAAACTGCTTCTAGGTTCTGCTCAGTTCTTTTCACTTGGTCTGCTCAA
>NW_027824676.1:0-273 GCF_054177405.1 Leptonychotes weddellii | reverse complement strand
AAATACTAGTCAATTATAAGTAATAAGGATATTAGATACTTTAATTTTTTATAGCACCAAATATTTCTTTTCTACTTATAGAATCAGTTATTTCATTCCATAAATGAATAAAGACATCTATCATCTTTCTTTCTCTTTCTTCCTTTGTTTTTCTTTTCTTTCTTTCTTTCTTTCTTTCTTTCTTTCTTTCTTTCTTTCTCTTTCTTTCTTTCTTTCTTTCTTTCTTTCTTTCTTTCTTTCTTTCTTTCTTTCTTTCTTTCTTCTTTCTTTTCT
>NW_027824675.1:0-273 GCF_054177405.1 Leptonychotes weddellii | reverse complement strand
GCACAGATCATTCCATTAGGGTGAGGGTGGGGCACGGGTTCTTGCCCCGCTGGCTGCAACTACCTCGAAGGCCGCCCAGGAACAGGAAAAGAGCAACTCGATTCCTCTTTTGAGCTTCTCTTCCATTCAGACCTCTGAGATGCCTTCATTTCTTCCCACTGACACCCAGCCACTGTTTAGGACTGGCCATGGAGAACTCTGGGAGACCCAAATAAATTCTCATGGCCTAGGAGACAGTGGGCATTCCCCCAGTCCAGGCAGAACGGGGCTGTC
>NW_027824674.1:0-2509 GCF_054177405.1 Leptonychotes weddellii | reverse complement strand
TGTGTGTTTTCCATCTGTTCTTCCAGTCTTCCCAGCCGCCTGGTGAAGCACGTGCGCCCTACCTAGGGAACTTAAACACCGGTTGAGCAGCATATCTACAGTATGAGACACCAAGTGCCCAAGTGGGATTTGAACACAGACCTGTCTGCCTCCAAAGCTCACGTGCTTCCCACTATGCTGTACTACATTCTGAACCAGCTGGGAGCTTTGAGACTCTAGATTACATTAATTCTAAGTTCAATAATAAATATACATATAGATGAACATTCCATACATCTACTAGGAGCAGTCAATGACAAAATTGCTAATGTTGAGTAACATACAGAACTTAATAGCACAAAAAGGCAGTGCTTGGAGAAGGCAACTTTTGTCCTGAAGTTTTTTGGCAATGGATTCACCCTAAGCGTGCAGGTAAAACATTTTTCAGGCTTCTAGGACCTGTAATCCTATATGAGGCAGTCCTAACAGTAGACAGGGTCCAAGGCCACTAATACAAGTCCAGAGTTGCCTTCCTATAATATATGTTGCCAATCAATTCAAAAGAGTGATCACCACTGGTTCTTTTGCTCTGTCAGGACGAATACCAGTTCACTTTTCAAAATTCCCTCCAGCTCTAAAATAAATGTTCTGAATTTCAATGAAATGAAAACATACAAATCAATCTCACAAATTGGACTTCATGAAAATTTAAAAGTTCTGTGCATCGGAAGACACTATCAGAGTTAAAAGACAACCCACAAAATGGGAGTAATTATTTGCAAATCATGTATCTGATAAGTGGTTAATATCCACGTTTAGAGAACTCCTAAATCTCAGCCGTGAAAAAGAAAGAACCCGATTTAAAACTGTGTGAGGACTTAGACATTTCTCCAAATCAAAAGGCCAAAAAAAGATGCTTATCACCACCCATCAGGGAAATGCAAATCAAAGCTACAATGAGATACCACCTCCCGTCCACTATAATGGCTACCATATTTAAAAAACAAAACAAAAAACTAGAAAGTTAACAGTATCGGCGAGGATGTAGAGATACTGGAACTATCCTGCTCTGTTGGCAGGCAGGTAAAATGGTACAACTACTGTGTAAAATGGTGTGGTGAGTCCTCAAAAAATTAAAAATCGGAGCTTCTGGATGTGGGGAGCGTCACGTGCCTGGAGAGGACACGAAGTTCCAAGCCCCTCTCCCCTACCTCACCTTGTGCATCAATTCCATCTGGCTGTTGATTCCGATCCTTCATCATATCTTTTAACAACACTAAAAAATCATAGAATTACTACATGATCCTGCAGTTCCAATTCTGGGTATATAAAAGAACTAGAAAGCAGGGTCTTGAAGAGATATGTGTATACCATGTTCACAGAAGCTATTCACAATGGCTAAAATGTAGAAACAACCCAAGCATCCACTGACAGATGAGTGCAGAAGCAAAACTTGGGGTGTGCGTACCATGGAAGATACTCAGCCTTCAAAAGAAAGGAGACTGACACCTGCTACAACATGGATGAACCTCGAGGGCGTCCTACTCAGTGAAATAAGCCAGTCACATAAAGACAAGTACTGAGGGGCGCCTGGGTGGCTCAGTTGGTTAAGCGACTGCCTTTGGCTCAGGTCATGATCCTGGAGTCCCTGGATCGAGTCCCGCATCGGGCTCCCTGCTCGGCAGGGAGCCTGCTTCTCCCTCTGACCCTCCCCCCTCTCATGTGCTCTCTCTCTCTCATTCTGTCTCAAATAAATAAATAAAATCTTTAAAAAAAAAAAAAAAAGACAAACCACTTACATAACATACTTGGATCAGTCACAATCACAGGCACAGAAAGTAAAATGATGGCTGCCAGGGACTGGGGAGAGGGGTGACGGGCAGAGTTTCAGTTTTGCAAGAGGGAAACGGTCCAGAAAGTGGCTGGTGGTGATGTTTGACAACTACAGATTTCCCTCTAAGTACTGATTTGCTGTGTCCCACCACTTTTCGTGTACTGTGTCTTCATTCCCATTCATCTCAAAGTATTTTCTGATTTTCCTTTTGACTTTGTCTTTGACTCATTGGTTATTTAGGACTGTGTTGGTTAATTCCCATATATACATGAGTTTCCCAAGTTTCTTTCCATTTTTTACTTCATTTCTCATTCCACTGTAGTCAGGAAACATACCTTGTGTCATTGCAATCCTTTTCACTTTTCAAAGCTTGGTTTCTGACCTAGAATGGGGACTATCTGAGAGGGTGTTCAGAGAAGAATAGGTCTTCTGCTGCTTTTATGTAGAGTGTCTCATACTGTAGATATGCTCCTCAACCGGTGTTTAAGTTCCCTAGATAGGGCGCACGTGCTTCACCAGGCGGCTGGGAAGACTGGAAGAACAGATGGAAAACACACACAGCACGAGGCTTCCGGTGGTGGTAGCTAGCAACACAGCGTTTGTTAGAAGCGGAGCTCCGCCATCTTTTGTGCAGGAAATACAAAGAAAACAAGTAGCACTGGTTCCAACACATTTATTCACGTACCCTGTTGTGTG
>NW_027824673.1:0-273 GCF_054177405.1 Leptonychotes weddellii | reverse complement strand
TTAGGCAGAGCATTCTAAGGGCTCAGAGATCACTTCCTTTGCTGAAGGCAAAGTCCAGACCTTTTGGCGGCGGGGGGGGGGGGGGGCGTGGCACAGTAAAGTTTATTCTTAACTATACAGCCAGGAATAATTTTTTTCTGATCCAGATGTTAATCTTGCCTTAAAAATTTCAGAGGAAATTTAAATTGCTCCTTACTTATTTTAAGATTTTATTTATTTAGAGAGAGAGGGAAAAAAAAGCACACACAAGCAAGCGGGGGGAGGAACAAAGAG
>NW_027824672.1:0-273 GCF_054177405.1 Leptonychotes weddellii | reverse complement strand
CTCCAGAGTTGGTTAATTCAGTGGCTCAGTGAGGCCATCAGAGACTCATGGCTGCCATCTCAATATTTTGTTCAACTGACTTATTTTGCTTCGCATAATATTCTCTAGCTCCATCCATAGGATTTCAGTCATCTGTGGAATTTAAGAAGCAAACCAAATGAACAAATGGTAAAAACAGAGAGAGAGAGAGAGAGAGAGACAAATCAAGAAACACACTCTTATTTTTTTTATTGTTATTATGTTATGTTGATCACCATACCAAACACACTCTTA
>NW_027824671.1:0-273 GCF_054177405.1 Leptonychotes weddellii | reverse complement strand
GCATTATAAATTTTAAAAAGGTTAATTTTATGTTATGTGAATTTTGTGTCACATTTCAAAAAGTGTTAAGAGACAAAAAAAAAAGCCTCAAAATTTGTTTTCTTCTAATCTCCTTTGGCACCTATATATGCTGACATACTGAGCATCATTAGTTTTCAAACAGAAACTGATTTCTTTCAATGTAATGACTATCGTCACAGTAAGAGACTTTGCTATTAATAGTAATATACTTCTCAATCATTTTTATTTTTTATTTTTAAATCAATAAATTAA
>NW_027824670.1:0-273 GCF_054177405.1 Leptonychotes weddellii | reverse complement strand
AAAAGAAAAGAAAATGCCGTCCGTACTGAAAGGCACATTTCACGGGGAGCGAAGCTGACAGGCCCCTTCTGCCCCTGCCCAAGTTCAGACCACACGTCCGTCATCTTTGGCCTGATTGGAGCTGGCTTTCTCCCAGGCTTTGTGGTGCTAATGGGAAGCGCGCCAATGCAAAGGGGTAGTCGTTTTACGGAGGAGTCTTCCCTGTGCCACGGTAAGAAACAGGCGTCCTCCGCCCAGGTCACTGAGGACAATTCCTGCGACCTTGGTGAGGCC
>NW_027824669.1:0-273 GCF_054177405.1 Leptonychotes weddellii | reverse complement strand
GTTAAGCAATAACAGCTGGCCAGAGTAAAAGGTAAGCAATCTCAACAGTGCTTTGGGCTGATCCATTGCTTGATTATTCATTAGGTGGGGAAAGGCAGCTCAGGCGTAAGTGAAATGGGAGACCACATAGTTTGTGGGTTGAATGCATGAATCAGTCAGGCGTGGGTTTAATTCCAGCTCTGACACTTACTAGACAAGGCTCTTCATCTCTCTGTGCCTCATCTTGAAATTGGGAGGCTAATAATAATTCCTGATTCACAGGGTTGTCATAAA
>NW_027824668.1:0-273 GCF_054177405.1 Leptonychotes weddellii | reverse complement strand
CTTTCAACATCCTGCTCTATCTCTCCATACTCCAATGTTCAAGCTTTGCCAACCAGACTCCGGTTCCAAGGAATGTCTTGACCCTCTGTACTTGGGTGTCCCAATGGTGACTTGAACATGGCATATCAGAGCTCAGTATCCATCCCTGTCTTAGCTTGGGGCTGCTGTAATAAAGCACCACAACCTGGATGGCTTATAATCAACAGAAATTTATTGCTTATGGTTCTGGAGGCTGGAAGTCCAAGATCAGGGAGCCAGCATGACTGGGGGAGA
>NW_027824667.1:0-273 GCF_054177405.1 Leptonychotes weddellii | reverse complement strand
CAGAGGCAATGAGCCTGGACGGTTACTCACAGGTAGAGGAACACCAGGCTGATAGCCAGGAGAAGCCAGGTTTCCATGGAAAAGCTTGGGATCAGGTCCATGGCCACTTTTCCTCTATGAATTCTCTCTACTGTCGTTCAGCAGTGTGTGCTAGTCTTTGCTTGCCTGTGTGTGCGGAGCTTCCCTTCCCACCAGTGGTGATTCAGTGAGCCTGGAATGTATATACTGAAAAGGGGGCGGGGCTGGAGCTACAGCCAGTAGCAGGCCCCCCCC
>NW_027824666.1:0-273 GCF_054177405.1 Leptonychotes weddellii | reverse complement strand
ACTGAACGAAGACTTAGTAACCTCTTGAGTGACCCAACCATTGGATGGGCTTCCCTGTGAAGTAGTGAGCTCCGTGCCACTAGAGAAATGTGAACTGAGGCTGAATATTCTGGAAGAGATACTTGTCTATAGCACTGAGATGTCTAGACGGTGTGAGAGACCTCTTGTAACTGTAACTTACTGTGATTTTTTTTTTTTTCCTGAATGCGTGAACGCAACTTGCTTCTCCATAAGGATCCACCTTGGAGGGTAGGAAGTGATCCAGGAAAAGAA
>NW_027824665.1:0-273 GCF_054177405.1 Leptonychotes weddellii | reverse complement strand
CCTCCATCCTCAGACCAGCGGTTCCTCCTCACCCGGCCTCCTCCATCCTCAGACCAGCGGTTCCTCCTCACCCTGCCTCCTCCATCCTCAGACCAGCGGTTCCTCCTCACCCTGCCTCCTCCATCCTCAGACCAGCGGTTCCTCCTCACCCGGCCTTCTCCATCCTCAGACCAGTGGTGTCACACAGTCAGTCGCGCCCATCACTGCACATCTCTCTGACTTCCTCTTTGCAGGGAGCTGAAAGATGCTCCTTTTAAAGGGGCCGGTGTGATG
>NW_027824664.1:0-273 GCF_054177405.1 Leptonychotes weddellii | reverse complement strand
CATTATAAATTTTAAAAAGGTTAATTTTATGTTATGTGAATTTTGTGTCACATTTCAAAAAGTGTTAAGAGACAAAAAAAAAAAGCCTCAAAATTTGTTTTCTTCTAATCTCCTTTGGCACCTATATATGCTGACATACTGAGCATCATTAGTTTTCAAACAGAAACTGATTTCTTTCAATGTAATGACTATCGTCACAGTAAGAGACTTTGCTATTAATAGTAATATACTTCTCAATCATTTTTATTTTTTATTTTTAAATCAATAAATTAA
>NW_027824663.1:0-2510 GCF_054177405.1 Leptonychotes weddellii | reverse complement strand
GGGTGGCTCAGTTGGTTAAGCGACTGCCTTCAGCTCAGGTCATGATCCCAGGGTCCTGGGATCGAGTCCCGCATCGGGCTCCCTGCTCTGCGGGGAGCCTGCTTCTCCCTCTCCCACTCCCCCTGCTTGTGTTCCCTCTCTCGCTGTGTCTCTCTCTGTCAAATAAATAAATAAAATCTTTAAAAAAAAAAAAAAGTAACCAGTGTCCCCTTGTTTAAAAGCTTATGAACAACTACACCTAAGCCAGGGGCCCCCAGCTGGTGCTTTTCTCAACATAGCACATTCTCTATCCAATGCCTACAGGCTCCTAATTAGACTCCAACATAGGACAAAGAAGTACCAGATCTGTTCTGGAAGCAAATATGTATCATAACATAAATGATTAAACCCAGATATCTGTACTGGCAGGACCCTGAGGAGCATGTGAAAGGGTAGATTCTAAGTGTGTCAGACCAAGAAGGATTAAGCAGCAAGTTTGAGCTGGCCATATTCAATAAGATGTCTGTACTCACTGCAGGATTTGAGTTTCATGTGTTGCCTCAAGTACTTGGGGGTGGTGTAAATCTTCCACTAGGTTGCCTAATTGAAACAGGACTTAACAGTGGTTTACAATCTGTGCAGCACAAATGCTGAAACCTCTCTGGCATGTTCTAGTACAGATTTTCTTGTTCTATCAGAATCACCTGGGGAAACTTGGTAAAAACACAAAAACCCACTCTAGTACTACTCCACTACTCTGGACCAGTGGTTCTCAAACCACAGTCACATCAGAAGCACTTGGGGAGTTTTCAAAATTCACAAAGTCTAGGTCACACCCCAGACCAAGTAAATCAGAATCTCTGGGGGTGGGACTCAGGCATCAGTGCTTTTTTTTTTTTTTTTTAAGATTTTATTTATTTATTTGAGAGAGAGAGAATGAGAGAGAGCACATGAGAGGGGGGAGAGTCAGAGGGAGAAGCAGACTCCCTGCCGAGCAGGGAGCCCGATGCGGGACTCGATCCCGGGACTCCAGGATCGTGACCTGAGCCGAAGGCAGTCGCTTAACCAACTGAGCCACCCAGGCGCCCAGGCATCAGTGCTTTTTGAAGCTTCCCAGGTGATTCTAATACAGAGACAAGCTTGACAGTCACCAGATAAAGGCGTCTGAAGGTCCAGAGAAAGCTGGGACCTTTTGAGAAAGGAGCCTACAATGTGGCTCCAGGAGTATATCATGGATCTTCCTCACCCTTTTCAGAGGGATCTTTTGACTTGAGCCCATATAATTATGCAGTAAGAATGAAGCTATTCCAAGGTATTTAGACACTGGCTCTGTTCTGACGGCCCACTGGCAAGATTGGCACAGCGGAGGCCAGGTCACAGATGAAGGCCTGACCTGAGTTTTTCCCACAGTGGGGCTGGTGGGACTGTGGATTCATCCTGTGATACTTTTCTAGTCCCAGAAAATATAGTAGGGATAAATGTAATCACTGAAAGTTTCCTTATTTATTTCCTGAACAATAAACACTATTATAGTAGAAAAGGCCAGATGGAACCCCCTGGAAATGCTCCCTTTCCCACTAACCTCCCTGAGAGTGAACCAAAATCAGATACCACTTCTCTAGGGAATTTAAGAGACAAATGCCTCCACTGAATACTTGAAAGATGTTTGGGTCACCGATCATATCCCCATTCACCTTACCTGTTTGGTTGGCACAAAAGTAAAACGGGCCATGGACTTCCCCTCATTAAAAGTGGGCACTGAGCCCCCAGTACAACCTTACTCACCACAGTGACCAGCCTGCTCCCAGGTAGCAAGTTATTATCTTGGACCCCTTTCACCATGGAAGGAAGAGTGTCTTCACAGGGACAGGCACATATTCTTGGTAGAAATTAGTTTTCCTTTCCCCACTTCTGCCAATGCCACTATTTATGGACTTATAGAATGCCTTATCCATCATCATGTAATTCTGCACATATTGCTTCTGTTCAAGAAATTCATTTTATGGTGAAGGATGTACGGCAATGTGATTCTTTTCTTATCATCTGCTCTTTATCCCAGAAGTGGAAGCCTGGTCGTTATACCAGCTAGGAGACAGAATTCTGATAGACTGAGTACTGTCTTAGAGGACAGTATATCCTTAACCAGTGGCTAGTATTTGGTGCCTTCTTTTTTTTTTTTTAAAGATTTTATTTATTTATTTGAGAGAGAGAGAGAATGAGAGATAGAGAGCATGAGAGGGAGGAGGGTCAGAGGGAGAAGCAGACTCCCTGCCGAGCAGGGAGCCCGATGCGGGACTCGATCCCGGGACTCCAGGATCATGACCTGAGCCGAAGGCAGTCGCTTAACCAACTGAGCCACCCAGGCGCCCTTACCTAGAGTCAGGTTCAGGAACCAAAGCATGGAGGTAGAAGTGGCCCTAATTACTAATAAAACCCTTGATGAATGCTTGCTTTCAGTCCCCACCATCTTAGCCTCATTGGACTTAGAGATCTTACGCCCAAGGAAGAGGTGCTTTTAATGGGGAGCATGG
>NW_027824662.1:0-273 GCF_054177405.1 Leptonychotes weddellii | reverse complement strand
AATCACAATTCCTGAAGAAATGATAAAACTGCAATGAAGAGGTAGAAATTTTGAAACTACCTCATCCTGTAATTCAGGTGGGACAGTGTGTACTTTTTCTTTTAAGGTGGATTTCCTCGGATTAATATGAAGGACTTGCCTAAACTGGTCTCTTCTCCCTCTTTAACTTCGCTGATTTGTGAGAGTTTTTTTTTTTTTTATTTCATCCCAGAAGGGGTTTTAAAAGCTTTTTTTTTTATTACACTATTTAAAATAATTAAATGTGGCTCCAAG
>NW_027824661.1:0-273 GCF_054177405.1 Leptonychotes weddellii | reverse complement strand
CAATGAATCATGGAACACTACATCAAAAACTAATGATGTAATGTATGGTGATTAACATAACATAATAAAATTTAAAAAAAAGAAAAGTTACTGTGAGCTTTCCATGAGGAAACTGTTGAATGCACAGGTGGCTGCTGCAGGAGCTGAGATTTTTCCATGTTACTCAATAAGCAGCCCTGTTTTCACAGAAAGGGGGGGGTAGGAGGAGTCTCCAATTTCCCTGAAAATGATGTTACAAATAGCTAAAGCTTCACTGAATGCGGTTCTCAAGAG
>NW_027824660.1:0-273 GCF_054177405.1 Leptonychotes weddellii | reverse complement strand
TTTCTCTAATAACTTCCATATTTTTTTCAAGCCCAGCTAGTATCTTTAAAGTGATGATTCTGAACTCTAGATCGGACATCGTACTAATGTCCGCAATACCACCTTATCTTGATTACTGTAGCTTTATAGTAATACTTGAAATTGGGTCATATCAGTCCTTGACTTTCTTCTTCAGTATAATGTTAACTATTCTGGGTCTTTTGCCTTCCCATATAAGCTTTGGAAAGAGTTAGTTGATACCACAATATAACATGTTGGGATTTTGATTGGGAT
>NW_027824659.1:0-273 GCF_054177405.1 Leptonychotes weddellii | reverse complement strand
GGGGCTCAATTCCAGGACCCTGAGATCATGACCTGAGCTGGATGCTTAACTGAATGAGCCACCCAGGCACCCAAGCCACCCAGCACCCCAAGCCACTCAGCACCCCTCCCTGCCGGTATTTCTTGAAACCTTTTACTCTACCATGAATTTTTTATTTACCTTTCATCAACTTACTAAAGGCAAATACTATAGGCCAGAACAGATATAATGTAGATGTGTGCCTCCCAAAAGTGGCCATAAAGATTGTTTCACATGTCTTTTTTTTTTTTTTTT
>NW_027824658.1:0-273 GCF_054177405.1 Leptonychotes weddellii | reverse complement strand
ACATTGGAGAGTGTCTCCCATTGTGTTCAGTTAGGGGCAAGAGGGAAAGAAATGAGGGACCGGGAAAAGGAAACAGAACAGGGCCCAGGGCTCAGGGTCCATGAAGTTACATTCCCAGCTTGAGTCTTCAGGACACTGCTACTCACGATGTTGTCACGATTTCAAAGCTAAAGGTATCGATGGGGCTAAAAAAAAAAAAACACTAAATGCTCACTGCCGACATGGGATCAAGTAAAGGAAGTGCAGAGATTCCCTCCACCAGGCACTGATGTT
>NW_027824657.1:0-273 GCF_054177405.1 Leptonychotes weddellii | reverse complement strand
GGGTATCTGCTGTTATTTTCCTCCCAAATAATGAAGCAGTTGTTCTCTTACCATTTATTTATTTTCTTCCGCTGGTTTGAATACTAAAAGGTAACATTTCAGAAGTCCTAGTAACACATGGGTCTGTCTATTGCTGGACTCTGTATGCTACTTCAAATAAATATTAGGCTGCCTTATTCCTCATTGTGAAATTGACATAGTGCCTCATCTCTCTTCCTATGAACACTATTATTGTCTACTAAAGGAAAAACACTGCATGGTCTCTGTCCTCGA
>NW_027824656.1:0-273 GCF_054177405.1 Leptonychotes weddellii | reverse complement strand
TCTTCGATCTCCTGTTGAGTTTGTAGGTGTTCAGAATGGTTTGATCCCTATCCAGCTGAATTCCTGAGACCAGGCGAAATCCAGGTCTCCTACTCCTCCGCCATCTTGCTCTCCTATCTCATTCTTTCTTTATGGCTGAGTAATATTCATTGTCTGTGTATAAAATGCACACACATGTTCTTTATTCATTCATCTATCAATAGACACTTATGTTGCTTCCATAACTTGGTTACTGTAAATAATGCTGCAATAAACATAGGGGCACATATATCT
>NW_027824655.1:0-273 GCF_054177405.1 Leptonychotes weddellii | reverse complement strand
GAGACTAAATGGGAGACTGTTGCAATAGTCCAGGTGGGAGAAGACCTAAGATAAACTAAAAAGGGCAGTAACACTGAATAGAAATACAGTAGTTCAGGTGTAATGTGAACTATACAGCTAACTGCTGTTTTCCTCTTCAGATCAAAACAGAATGATTTTCCCTGCCCTGTGGCCCTGCTGTGTGGATCAGGCCATCCCATGTTGTGTTAGATGAAATAATATTGATCAACATTCTGTTTTGAATCTCAGTATGCCAAAATTTTCATTCTTAGA
>NW_027824654.1:0-273 GCF_054177405.1 Leptonychotes weddellii | reverse complement strand
CTCAGTCGTTAAGCCACTGCCTTCGGCTCAGGTCATGATCCCGGAGTCCTGGGATCAAGCCCCGCATCGGGCTTCCTGCTCAGCGGGGAGCCTGCTTCTCCGTCTCTCTCTGCTCCTCCCCCCAGCTTGTGCTCTCTCTCTCTCAAATAAATAAATAAAATCTTTATTAAAAAAATCAAGTGTCTGGCCGCCCCCACCTTCCCGGGGAATAATAGCTGATAATACAAATAACTCACGGCGTGTCTCACACCTGCCATACTGCATCCTGTTCCA
>NW_027824653.1:0-2510 GCF_054177405.1 Leptonychotes weddellii | reverse complement strand
AATCTGTTGTTCATACATATACCAACCACGCACCTTAAGCTGAGTTTGCATATGTAACAAGGGATTGATAATATCATTGGGTGTATCCAGCTTAAAGATGAGTCTTTCAAGCTCATCTAAGAGTCGCGGTAAAAACCGTTTGTCATTATTAAGGTTACTCTTAATATCTTGGATAATAGATTCAGTGGCAGATGTTGCTGATTGTAAGCCACTTAACTGAATGTAAATATCAGAAAATGCCGCCCTAATAAGCTCGGGTTGAGCTTGGACAATGACCACCTCTAAATCGGCTAAAATATGGGCATATATAGAAGGTTTAGGTTCGTTATTTTGAGCTAAAGCCTCCAACCATAACGCTGTGAGATACCATAACGCCTGCTTACTCTTTAGACTATTAGCAGCTGCATAGGAAGATAAATACTGGGCAATTTTTTGCAACCGATTCAAAGCTTCAGGCTTGTTTTCATTGACCTGAAGTAAATACTGTATATCATGACGCCAGACAGAGATAAGCGACTGCAACTGTTGTTCTGATAAGTCTTGAGCGGTGCCTTGAGTTGGAATGTCAATATTATCAAGGCGCATGTCAGCGTCAAATCTAATACTGTTGTTAACAATATGATTATCAATTTCGAGCGCATTATCTGACTCAAGAGCAGACACATCAATACCTAACCGTGCAAGCAGCTGTACCAGATAGATTGCACGCTTTAACAGCAATTCGACCTGATACTCACCTGTTTTAGCATAGCTATTTAATTCATACTGTAGTAACTCGCTAGCATAAAGTGCAATAAGGCTTTGCTTAATCGGTATAGTGCCATCAGCCAGTCCCTGCAAGAACAGCTCAATAGTACAACCAAGGTTCTTGAATACAGCAAGATTAGCAACGTCAAGAGCGGCAGCAAAGTTATGATACGCTGACTGTATAGCTACAAAGCCCTTTGTGTCAGCTTCCTCATAAGTGCTACGCCAAAGCTTATGTAGCTCATCTAACTGCTCGTTAAATAAGGGCAGTAGCCACTGCGTGCTCACTAAGGTATTAATTTGCTTGGTCATCAAAATATCCTAAATTTTATTGCGTATACTGGTAAAAAGCCACGTAACTACTAACCTACCCTACGCATCTTATACTAATGACAGTTGTCTATGACCTGAACCATAACCTTACTTTTATATCGTATTGATATTAAGCGAACATAACTGTTTAAAATATCTATTTAAAATAGCAAAGATTCTTTAGAGTAACAGAATATAAATGGGTCACTCTTTGCTACTCTTTTGCCATGCATTTATCAGCCTATTGTCTACACGCTGCATTTGCGGATGATGCCAATGCATCGCCTCCCCTGGTGCTAATAAGATATGACCCCCCTCAGCCAACTGAGTAACTAGATTAGCTAGGATATCTCGTTGGTCAAACTGTCGGAAATAAATTAGAACATTCTGACAAATAATGGCATCTAAAGGGGTATCAAAAAGCTTTGTATCGCTAAATATATTGTGATGTATATAATTGACAGTACCCTGAAACTTTTTGTTGACTGTAAATGTCTCACCTTCTGTTTTCGTATAATGCTGATAAGCCTTAGGTATATTATGTTGCTCACGTAAATTGTAGACGGCATTTTCTGCATCTGTCAGTACTTGCCAGTTAGCATCGCTACCATATAACTCAAATAGACAGTGTAAATCGTCCAATACCATAGCAAGAGACCATACTTCTTGTCCTCGCGAACAGCCTACACTCCAAGCCCTATAAGGCGTGTGTAATGGTTTATTAGCCCTTAGCTGCTCTGCATTTGTGCCATTTACTAACTGATTGGCATTAACAACCAGTTGGTTATCGTGACTCAACCGCTCAGTAGCTAGTGTTCTAGAAGGTTGCCGCACTAAAGCATCAATACGAGCTTTCTTAGCCTGCTTACCAATAAATTCTAGAGAATCAACGTGACGAAAGAAGCGACTTTCAGCGATAAGTACAGCATCAAAAACTTGTTGGCGCAGTCTATTATCTACCTCAACGCGTTGTAGCAGCTCTGTTGGACTTAACTGCTCTGATTGAGCTACGCCAATAATAGCCTGCTGCAACCAATGCTGTTGCCGCTGTGGTAAAACAAAGCCCAATTCATTCTCAATAAAGCGTTGCCACTTGCTTAGTTGTCCCTTTGAAATAGTCAACCCAATCTTCTCATCTATATCCATTCTAACTGCAGTGTTAACGTCATCTAATTAGTATATTACTGGTGTTCTTTGTCAACTATCTTACTATCTCTTTACCTTACTACCTTTATTACTCTACTAAATTAGTAGCCTGTACTTTAAAGCTATGATCTTAATTCTATAAGTACAACTTTATAACAAAGTTTTATAAGCATAATTTTATAGACACAAATTTGTAGTTCTAATTTAGAATCTATAAGCACAATGCCTAAAGTCTAAAGGTCTTGTAGTAGCATGTCGTCACCATCATCAAGCTTAAAGTCAGATACAGACTCTTGTAGAGCCGC
>NW_027824652.1:0-273 GCF_054177405.1 Leptonychotes weddellii | reverse complement strand
CTTCCAAGTAAATAATATTGCCCTATTGGAATTCATCAAAGGCACAGAGATCTGAAAATATGGGCTCAGAGGAGAGCTCTGTGTTGGTGTTTCCCCTGTCTAAGGTAGCCTAACATTGGAAAATATCATTTCTTGCTAGCTTATGGGATGGACTTATAGATTAAGCTATGTTCCCTTTCTGTATACCCATTATTGTTGTCGGAGCATGGAGGGGCACCAAATTCGGAACACCCAACAGAAATCTTTCTTGGATGTCTCTGCTTTAAGGAGCGT
>NW_027824651.1:0-273 GCF_054177405.1 Leptonychotes weddellii | reverse complement strand
ACTTTGGAAAGCTGTTTGGTAATTCTACTAACACTGAAAACATGGAACCGCATCACCCAAAAATTCCATTGTTAGGTACAGACCCAGCAGATATGTGTACAGATGTCCACCAAAAGACGTGTACTAGAATGTTCACTGCAACACTGTTCCAAACAGGCTCAAGCTGGAAACTACTCAAACACCCACCAATGGTTGAATGGTTTTCATTCCACTGTGGTGTATTCGCACAATGGAACACAACTTAGCAATGAGAATGAACAAACTTCAGTTATA
>NW_027824650.1:0-273 GCF_054177405.1 Leptonychotes weddellii | reverse complement strand
CTCTCTCTCTTTCTTTCTTCCTCCTTCCTTCCATTTTCTTTCTTTCTTTCTTTCTTTCTTTCTTTCTTTCTTTCTTTTCTTTCTTTCTTTCCTTTCAATTCACAGAGATAATTTGTATGTCCCTGTGTGAGAGGAGGTGAGCCAGTGCTATTCGCTGGGCAAGTACTGTGCAGGGAGGCCTGTGCTGGGCCCTGGGAGTTCCTGGATCCTCCCAGCAGCCTGATCAGGTGGGCACTCTCAGAGAATGACGGAGTGAGAAACAGGGCTCGGAGA
>NW_027824649.1:0-273 GCF_054177405.1 Leptonychotes weddellii | reverse complement strand
TTCTTCCTTGTGAATTCTAAATTCTCATAAAAAATCCAAAACCCAGGAATAATATATGTACCTGGACAAACTATCAATGCTAATTTGTAAATTAGGTCTATCTCATTTCAGCACTAATTGATCAGAGACATGATGAGTTCAATGAGGATATTTTATTAATTTAAATGACTAAATTCTACACCTGAAACTAATATTACACTGTATGTTAACTAACTAGAATTTAAATAAAAACTTGAAAAAATGGTTTTTTTGGTTTACTTTTCTGGATTGTGA
>NW_027824648.1:0-273 GCF_054177405.1 Leptonychotes weddellii | reverse complement strand
CACTGTAGGGATCTGAGGTGTAGAGAGTAAACAATTCAGAGTTCTGGTTGCCTTTGTGAGGTTTGCTATTGTAGAGCCTCTCAAAGAAAGTACACCTGATTTCAGGAATGGATATTCTCCCCTGATCAGTAGGGAGTTTTGGATAATCTTTCCCCTTACATTTAATAAAAGCTTCTGCAAAACTTGTTGTGTTGTTGGGTTTTTATCACTAATATCTATCATCGGAAGTGTGATGTGTGGCACTTCATTTGAAGTCATGCCAGAGAGAACAAA
>NW_027824647.1:0-273 GCF_054177405.1 Leptonychotes weddellii | reverse complement strand
ATAGATGGGACTGGAGGAGATTATGCTAAGTGAAATAAGTCAAGCAGAGAAAGTCAATTATCACATGGCTTCACTTATTTGTGGAACATAAGGAATAGCATGGAGGCCATTAGGAGAAGGAAGGGAAAAATGAAGGGGGGTACTTCGGAGGGAGAGACGAACCATGAGAGACTATGGGAGAAACGAACTGAGGGTTTTAGAGGGAAGGGGGGATGGGGTGATGGATTTGTCCGGTGATGGGTATTAAGGAGGGCACGTACTGCATGGAACACT
>NW_027824646.1:0-273 GCF_054177405.1 Leptonychotes weddellii | reverse complement strand
ATGCCATCCTGATCAAAATACCAATGGCATTTTTCAAAGTGCTGGAACAAACAATCCTAAAATTTGTATGGAATCAGAAAAGACCCTAAATCACCAAGGAAATGTTGAAAAAGAAAAACAAAGCTGGGGGCATCACGAGGCCTGATTTCAAGCTATATTATAAAACTGTGATCACCAAGACAGCATGGTACTGGCACAACAACAGACACATAGACCAGTGGAACAGAATAGAGAGCCCAGACATGGACCCTTAACTCTATGGTCAAATAATCT
>NW_027824645.1:0-273 GCF_054177405.1 Leptonychotes weddellii | reverse complement strand
AGGAGGAGTGCAGGCAATCTCTCAGGGAGAGGCCTCGAAGGGAGGAGGCCCAGGAGCAGCATCCCAGCCAGTGCCAGTAGCTCAAGGATGAGCAGATAAACATGGAGAAACAAGAAACAAAGAATAGAAGGAAAGGGCGCCTGGGTGGCTCAGTTGGTTAAGCGACTGCCTTCGGCTCAGGTCATGATCCTGGAGTCCCGGGATCGAGTCCCGCATCGGGCTCTCTGCTCGGCAGGGAGTCTGCCTCTCCCTCTGACCCTCCGCCCTCTCATG
>NW_027824644.1:0-273 GCF_054177405.1 Leptonychotes weddellii | reverse complement strand
ATTGGGTCATAGGTTGGCATTGGCTGTGTTTCTACCCATTGCCCAGATCATCTGTTAGGCATCCATCTTAGAGCTGTGTCCCTCTGTGTCTGGGTTCCAATGACCACTCCCTCCCTTTCCCCTTCATATCTAGGGGTGGTAACAGTTCCCAGTTCTTGTTAGCTCTGGAATGCTATACAAGCATTTTTTTTTTTTTTTTGGTGTCGGAAAAGACATGATTCTTTTTTTTTTTTATTCTTATGTTAATCCCCATACATTACATCATTAGTTTTA
>NW_027824643.1:0-273 GCF_054177405.1 Leptonychotes weddellii | reverse complement strand
CCGTCAGCCTGCAGGGACAGGGGAAGTGCCCAGCACAGGCCCGGTCCCCATGTCTATTGACTTTGAATGTAATGAAGTCCCTTTTGGATGGAACTCACTGGGGAGCAGGGACTCTGTCTTCCCTCTTTAAAGACCCTCCACCCTCCACCCCTGCGCCTGTGACATCTAGACAGTTTGAGCCCCTGCTTTGTGCTGAGAATCTCAGAGCCTGGTGATGACTCTCTCAGGGGGTGGGGGACGGCCAAGTCTCCCTGACACTAGGAAACATGAATC
>NW_027824642.1:0-2510 GCF_054177405.1 Leptonychotes weddellii | reverse complement strand
ATCACTGTCCCCAGTGAGTGTCTGTTCTGCTGGATCAGTGGTGAATCAACTGACCAATGACTGCCAGTTCTGGGAGAGGGGGAGTCTCTGTCAACAGGGGCAAGAAAGGGGGCATTGAAGCTCACAAGCTGGTTCCTGCCCTGAGCTTCCCCTCAACCAAGACTGTTAAGATGCGGCAAGCCCTCATAAGACCAAAGGTAGCAAGCAAGCAAATTCATTCCCACGCTGCATCCTGTGCCCCCTCAGGGAACCACAGAAGCACCAACATGCTTGAGTCCTGGAGGAAAGACAGATGCATCATTTCATTCAACACTATCCAGTGGTAGAATGGCAGGGTCACACAGTAATGCCTATTTAGCTTTTTACGAAGCAATCTGTTTTCCAAAGTGACTGTACCATTTTCATTCCTACCAGTAGCACAAATACAGTTCGTATGCCCCATCCTTTTAGTTTTAGCTATTTTTCCAAGATAATGAAAGGTGTTAACTGCGGTATTGGTTACAAGGGTGTGTACATTGTATCAAAAGTCATTAAATCAGGGGTGCCTGGTGGCCCAGTGGGTTAAACGTCTGCCTTCCGCTCAGGTCATGATCTTGGGGTCCTGGGATCAAGCCCCAGGTCATCCTCCCTGCTCAGTAGGGAGTCAGCTTCTCCCTCCCTTTGCCCCTCCCCCTGTTCATACTCACACGTTCTCTCTTTTGCTCACTCTCTCTTAAATAAATAAATAAAATATATTTTTTAAAAGGCATTAGACATTTAAGATCTCTGTATTTCTCAGATGAAAGTTTTATTTCAAAAATAATTTTAAAATGTAGAATAAACCAAAAAGTGTAGAATAAACAAAAAAAAAGTTTTTAAAAAAGGAAATAGAGATATGCCAGATGATTTGTTGAGATTTGTACAACCAGTAAGGAAATAGGGAAATAAATAAATAAATGTATAATATCTCCTATAAAAGAAAGGTTAAAAAGAAAGATTCTATAGAGGGCACATAGGTGGCTCAGTCAGTTAAGCATCTGCCTTTGGCTCAGGTCATGATTCCAGGGCCCTGGGATTGAGCTCCACATCAGGCTTTCTGCTCATCAGGGAGTTCGCTCCCTCTCCCTCTCCCTCTGTGCTCTCTCTCTTAAATAAATAAAAAATCTTAAAAAAAGAAAGATTCTGTAGATTACCTATAATTATTTAAATATAGTATAAACATGGTTATTTAAACATGCAATAATGTAAGAGGTTTCTAACGTGGTAGATCATTACGTGATTTATGGTTTGCAGAGGTAGGGAAAGGTATAAAAAAAGAGATGAAGGGGAGATGTAGTTCAACTGAGCAAGAGGGGAATTCAGAGAGGCTTCATTAAGTTGTGATCAGTGCACATGCATGATCACATGTATACATTTACAGAAGGTTATATGTGGACAGGGTCGCTACAGTGCACAACCCTGGGAGGAACATTTCACGTGAGTGATGCAGTAGTACTTCATAAGGTTGTATATATGTAAAAAAAACAAACAAACCCAAAAAACAAAACAAAACAACAACAAAATAAACATTTTAAAAAGACTATAAAAAATGAAATAAAATAAAGGGCTATTCCTTCCATAATAAACCGATCCAATCAATTTTTAGTAGGGAAAGACTCTTAGTGGCAAGGATTTACTTCTTTTCTAACAGTGTGGTATTTGAGATTTTATTTATGGCTTCTGAATAGGAGCTAAATCTCCTAAAATATATCTTAAACTTTTCTTACACTAAGGCCTAAATCTGATCCCTGCATGGAAATACAATGCAATGTCTCCATTTTCTTCATAGTGTAATGATGTGGTTAAGCCATGCCAAAGCTTGGGTTCAAGCTAAATTATATAGAACTAATAGTCACCGTTGTTTGGGAAAATAATAAAATGAATGACTCACTCCTTGTTCATAAAAAGGAAAAAAATGTTATTACATGTAGCTTATACTTTTGTATACATGGGAAACATAAAAGTATCTGCTAAAGGAACTATTAGAATTAGTAAAGTCATCTAATAAATACAGTTCTTCTAGTAATTTGATCATATCTCCTTTCCGTTTCTTCTCTGGTGGACTCAAGCAGGGCAGTCAAACTGGTAGGGGGTAGCAGGTACATCTGAGGTGGCATGATCCCCAGTGGAGAAGGTAGGTATAGAAATTATTTTCCTTGATGAATAAAACAGCTGATGTACCAAAGGTGGCTCAGAGGCCCTGTCTTTCCTCCAGGACTCAAGCATGTTGGTGCTTCTGTGGTTCCCTGAAGGGGCATGGGATTCAGCGTAGGAATGAATTTGCTTGCTTGCTACCTTTGGTCTTATGAGGGCTTGCCGCATCTTAACAGTCTTGGTTGAGGGGAAGCTCAGGGCAGGAACCAGCTTGTGAGCTTCAATGCCCCCTTTCTTGCCCCTGTTGACAGAGACTCCCCCTCTCCCAGAACTGGCAGTCATTGGTCAGTTGATTCACCACTGATCCAGCAGAACAGACACTCACTGGGGACAGTGAT
>NW_027824641.1:0-273 GCF_054177405.1 Leptonychotes weddellii | reverse complement strand
TCAGAGCTTGTCAGTGTGAAATGTGGCAGAATGGGGGTTACATCAAAGACAATAACCTCTCTTACTCTAAACCTGAGAAACCCCTAATTTTCGTTGGACTTTTACTACCTACTTCATCCTGACATGTGTTATAATGTAAGTTACTATATGATTAGAATGGCTTCTATATCCTAACAAACTAGGGGAATTCACCATTTTGTGCCAAACACCACCAGAGGAGCTCACGCATATATGTATACAGTCAATACATCAGGGAGATAGTAACTCGTCTTC
>NW_027824640.1:0-273 GCF_054177405.1 Leptonychotes weddellii | reverse complement strand
TATGTTTTCTACCTCTCAGCTCTGATTTTTACTGTATTGCTTCACCTAGGCAGGGATTTTTCTGTGTCATGGTAATATGGTTTACAGTCTGCCAGCTTAGCAACCCATGTGAAAATACCTTTTTCGACATTGGATTTAGTAAGGATTTCTTTACTTTTTTTATTTTTGTTTATTTTATTTTATTTATTTTTAATTTTTTAAAATATTTTATTTATTTATTAGAGAGAGAGCATGAGCAGGAGGAGGGGCAGAGGGAGAGGGAGAAGCGGACTC
>NW_027824639.1:0-273 GCF_054177405.1 Leptonychotes weddellii | reverse complement strand
GCTTCCCGCACAGGGCATGCTCCGTGGAGCAGTAGTAGGAACACTCGCCATAGAAGCAGATGTTGTTGGCTGGTGGCAGGCGGGCACATTGGTGAGTGGGGAACAACATCCTCCGTGCCAGCCCTCCCCACACATCTGCCCTGGGCCCGGGCCCGGCCACACCATCCGTCCGACGGGCCCCCGTCCACACCATCCGTCCGACGGGCCTCCGTCTACACCATCCGTCCCATGGGCCCCCGTCCACACCATCCGTCCGACAGGCCCCCGTCCACA
>NW_027824638.1:0-273 GCF_054177405.1 Leptonychotes weddellii | reverse complement strand
GGTCTGTTAAGGACTTATGACTATATTACTGATTTGTATCTGGACCTTATATCCTAAGTAAACACATTAAATGGATTAGCTTTTGTTAATTCTTTGGGTTTTTCTATATCGCAAAAGAGGTATTCTGTGAATAGATTCACTTTAATTTTTTCCTTTACAAACTGTATATATTTTATGCCTTTTATTTTTTGCCTCATTGCACTGGCTTTAACTTCCAGTATGATATTGGATAGCAATGGTGAGAGTAGACATTCTTGCCTTCTTCCTGAACTT
>NW_027824637.1:0-273 GCF_054177405.1 Leptonychotes weddellii | reverse complement strand
CCCAATATAAGTAATCAAAAACTGCAATGTTTCTATTGATGGAAAAGTAAACTCAGGAATCAAGTTAGTAATACTGATAACAGTGCTTGAAATTACTGTAGATAACTAACTGTAAACTCATATTACAGAAGTAAAATGTAGAAATTCCTGAAGCAACGATAATTTTTAAGGTTTTATGCTTTTTAAAACATACCTCTCAGAAGAAATTGAAACATGCTGAATGGTAGTGGTGGTTTTCCATTGTTTGTTAAAGATTTGTCTTTATCTTCAGAT
>NW_027824636.1:0-273 GCF_054177405.1 Leptonychotes weddellii | reverse complement strand
CCCAGGACCCCAGGATCACGACCTGAACCCAAGGCAGACACTTAACTGACTGAGCCACCCAGGCGCCCCTACTGTAGGGTATTTAAGTTGCTCCCAATTTTCCTTTATGATAAACACCTTCCCTATCTTCTTTTTTTTTAATTTTATTTTATTATGTTATGTTAGTCACCATACATTACATCATTAGTTTTTTTATTATGTTATGTTAATCACTATACATTACATCATTAGTTTTTGATGTAGTGTCCCATGATTCATTGTTTGCGTATAACA
>NW_027824635.1:0-273 GCF_054177405.1 Leptonychotes weddellii | reverse complement strand
AGGATGTGATCTATTCTGGAGAATGTTCCATGGGCACTAGAGAAGAATGTGTACTCTGTTGCTTTGGGATGGAATATTCTGAATATATCTGTGAAGTCCATTTGGTCCAGTGTGTCATTTAAAGCCCTTATTTCCTTGTTGATTTTTTGCTTAGATGATCTATCCATTTTGGTGAGGAGGGTGTTAAAGTCCCCTACTATTATTGTATTATTGTCGATGTGTTTCTTTGATGTTAGGGACATAAATATTTATAACTGTTAGATCTTCTTGTTG
>NW_027824634.1:0-273 GCF_054177405.1 Leptonychotes weddellii | reverse complement strand
CCGTCAGCCTGCAGGGACAGGGGAAGTGCCCAGCACAGGCCCGGTCCCCATGTCTATTGACTTTGAATGTAATGAAGTCCCTTTTGGATGGAACTCACTGGGGATCAGGGACTCTGTCTTCCCTCTTTAAAGACCCTCCACCCTCCACCCCTGCGCCTGTGACATCTAGACAGTTTGAGCCCCTGCTTTGTGCTGAGAATCTCAGAGCCTGGTGATGACTCTCTCAGGGGGTGGGGGACGGCCAAGTCTCCCTGACACTAGGAAACATGAATC
>NW_027824633.1:0-273 GCF_054177405.1 Leptonychotes weddellii | reverse complement strand
TGTTTCCTGAGATTAAGAATTCCTCATATCAGTGAGGTCATATGATACATGTCTTTCTCTGTTTGACTTATTTCGCTCAGCATAATACCCTCCAGTTCCATCCACGTTAAAATTATTTTTGTTAACTAGAAGAGACTTAAAAGACATTTTCAATGGTACCCGTGGCTTTTATGGTTTGGGTTAGTTGGAATCAGAAAGCAAATATTAAAGGTGATTTTTATAGGTTCAGATGACACTTAAAACCAGAACTTGTATCCTAGACACCTCTTCGTT
>NW_027824632.1:0-273 GCF_054177405.1 Leptonychotes weddellii | reverse complement strand
CAGACACACACCACACACACAGGAGGCTGTGTTGGTGAGCAGCTACACCCCGGGAGGGTGGTCGTGTTTAGCCGGGGTTTCTGCAAGGCGGCAGGTCCCTGGAGCTTCCAGAGGAACCCCTCGGAGCCCAGGACATGCAGCCAAGGTGGCAGGAATCCCCGTCTGCTCCCATGCCTGCCCGGGATCCACACATTCCTGAGGGCCTGCAGGGGACTCTTTCGTTGGAACTGTCCTTTATTTTGCGGTGCCCCTTGACGCGGTGGTGCCGGGCCC
>NW_027824631.1:0-2510 GCF_054177405.1 Leptonychotes weddellii | reverse complement strand
CTGGGTGGCTCAGTCGTTAAGCGTCTGCCTTCGGCTCAGGTCATGATCCCAGGGTCCTGGGATCGAGTCGCACATCAGGCTCCCAGCTCCACGGGAAGCCTGCTTCTCCCTCTCCCACTCCCCCTGCTTGTGTTCCTGCTCTCGCTATGTCTCTCTCTGTCAAAAAAATAAATAAAATCTTTAAAAAAAAAAAAAAAGAAGTAGGATTTGATCTGGATCTGTTTGAAGGAAGTATCTATGTACTTTATTCTTTAATGGAAACACATGTTGCAGAAAAAGTTGTGAGCTTCCTTGTTAGCAGAAACATTGAAGAGCATGGGTGTGGCCAGCAGAATTCCAAGATGGCCCCATGTGGTAGGCTGAATGGGTGGCCCCCAAAATGTATGTCAACCTGGAACCTGGGAATAGAACCTTATTTGGAAACAGGATCTTTGCAGATGTGATGAAGTGAAGGATCTGAGATGAGCTCATCCTGGATCAGGGTGACCCTAAATCCAATGACAGGTGTCCTTACAAGAGACAGAAGAGGAGACACGGACACAGAGGAGAAGCCACGTGAGGACGGAGGCAGAGATGGGAGGGACGTGGTCACAAGCCCAGGGATGCCTGGAGCCCCAGAAGCTGGAAGAGGCAGGAAGAACCCTCCCTGGAGCCTTTGGAGGGAGCACAGCCCTGCCCCACCTGGATCTCAGCAGCCCTGCCCCTCCTGGATCTCAGACTTCTGGTCTCCATAGCTGGGACAGGATAAATGTCCCACTGACCCACTTCCTTCTGGTCTTCTTCCCTCGTACTTGTCTGTGCCTGCAAACAATGTTCCATCCATAGCGTCCCTCACATGAAGGCACTCTCAGCTACCCTCTCTACCTTCTGCAGCTTTGACTCTCCCAAGTGGTTTCATGAGAAGCCCCTACCCCCAGTTCTAAAAACCAATCAAAGTATCTGCTTCTGCACAAATAAACCGTATTCATCTGTTGGCCTGCCATGACAAAATCCCACACACTGGGTGGGTTAAACACAGAAATTTCCTGCTTCCAGATAGAAGTCCAAAGTCAAGATGTTGGCAAGGTTGGTTCTTTCTGGAGGTTTTTGGACAGAATCTGTTCCAAGCCTTTCCCCAGCTTCAGCTGGTTTGCAGACAATCTTTAGCAGGTGCATCCCCTACCCCCAACCAATCTCCTCCTTCATCATCACATGGGATTCTCCCTGTGTGGGTCCCTGTATCCAATGCCCCCCCTTTTATAAGGACACCAATCCCCTTTGCATTAGAGGGCGCCCTGATGACCTCATCTTAACTTACTCCATCTGCAACCACCCTATTTCCAAATAAGGTCATCTTCTGAGTTACTGCAGGTTGGGACTTCAACATACAAAATTTTTTGGAGGGGGGAAGAGGGGGGCACAATTCAGCGTATAACATACCCTTGATAAAGAAACCCCTGACATTCAAATAAACAGGGTGTCAGGGACCCATGAGCAAATCCTATTCCAGAACCTCTTTCCATGATGAAGTATCCCAAAACCGAAACCCAAAGCAGCACAGCAGATGCCTAATTTGGCGGGTTTCTAACACTTCTGTGTGTATTAGAATCGCCCTGGGAGCTTGTTAAACACAGAAGCCAGGGCCTCACCCCACTTCTTTGGAATTCGAATTGCCTGGGGTGTGGCTATTTTTAACAGCCTCGCAGGTGTTTGCCTGCTGCAGGAACATCAGGAAGGCCCGAGAGAGTCACAGCCCTGTGTGGCGAGCGCACAGCTCTGAGCATGCCCCACCCAGGTGGCCACGACTTCAAGCAGGAGCAGATTTAATTGGGTGCATGACCCAGAACTGGAGACACCCAGGTCACTGCACGAAGGCGTGGCCACCAATGCACCTTGCTTGGGCCGATGGGTTTAATTAGCGGCTCCTTTATAGACAAGAAAACAAAAGTTGTTTCCAAATAAATCCAATAAAACCTCATGGATTAAAGATTGCAGGAGCTTAAAAACTCCTCCTATGTGGGATGCGATGTTATAATCTGTTTCTGTTCATTGAATGTTGTTTGAAGTTGGAAAGACAGGACCCAGAGCTTTCACGGGCTCTGAGGTCGACAGGTGATCTAAGCATCCACGTCCCGCTCGCCGCCAGTAACGTGAGAATCACAGTCCCCGGTTCTAGGGCTGCGGAGCCCACAAAGCCCAGAATTCCTTCAAAGCACTCAGGGCCTGGTCAACAAGGCTTTGTTCCTCAATTGTTGGCTTTTTCCCCAATGGACCCTGCGTCCCTTCTCTAAGTGGATCCCTGAGGCCATGCGTTCTGAGAAAGTGACTCTTTTTGAATCTGATGGAAAGCAGGAGGGGCAGGATGAAGCCTACGTCGGTTCCCATCAGTTCCGAGGAGCAGCCTTTTTATTCAGACACATCCGTTCTGGGCCATAATCACGAGGAAAGAAAGAAGTGCTATGATGCATATACAGATGCAGAAATGGAAACGCGGGCATATTGAGAGATTGCCCAAATGGACAGCTTCTTGA
>NW_027824630.1:0-273 GCF_054177405.1 Leptonychotes weddellii | reverse complement strand
GGAGGAGGGTCAGAGGGAGAAGCAGACTCCCTGCCGAGCAGGGAGCCCGATGCGGGACTCGATCCCGGGACTCCAGGATCGTGAGCTGAGCCGAAGGCAGTCGCTTAACCAACTGAGCCACCCAGGCGCCCGATCAGTACTTCTTTTTAAGGTCCCTCAGTAATTCTACTTACAGCCAAAGTTGAGAAACACTACCTGAAATTTAGGATTGTGCCAAGGAATGGCCTCTGAGCCTTCTCTTTTCTCTATCAACCATTATTCTTTTGGTGATCT
>NW_027824629.1:0-273 GCF_054177405.1 Leptonychotes weddellii | reverse complement strand
TAATAGGTTTGTCAATTTTCATATAAAGTCCTAGAGGAAATTTTTACTAGATATCATTGAATTGACAAGTCAATTTGGAGGGAATTCACAACTTTATTTTATTGAGTTTCCCTGTTTATACACATGGTACATCTCTTCACTAATTTAGATATTTATGTTTTTCAGTGTATTAATTGGAGGGTTGGACAAGATTTTGCCTCTGTCTTATTCAAATATAGGATATATTTGGTCCTCAATTCACTTGAGATGATGACTAAGTGCAATATTCTTGAG
>NW_027824628.1:0-273 GCF_054177405.1 Leptonychotes weddellii | reverse complement strand
GGCTGGACTACTTTTCAGCTGACTTCAGTTCTGTGGGTTCCACTTTCCAGGGGAACTCTAACCAACTGAAGTACTTACAGAGGGGAGGAGTGTGGCTGCAAGAGAGAATCAAAAGGGGCACCTGGGTGGCTCAGTCGTTAAGCGTCTGCCTTCGGCTCAGGTCATGATTGAGCCCCACATTGGGCTCCGCAGGAAGCCTGCTTCTCCCTCTCCCACTCACCCTGCTTGTGTTCTTGTTATTGCTATCTCTCTCAGTGTCAAATAAATAAAAAA
>NW_027824627.1:0-273 GCF_054177405.1 Leptonychotes weddellii | reverse complement strand
AAACATCTCTCTGGGTGCCTGGGTGGCTCAGTCGTTAAGCGTCTGCCTTCGGCTCAGGTCATGATCCCAGGGTGCTGGGATCGAGTCCCACATCGGGCTCCCTCCTCGAGGGGAAGCCTGCTTCTCCCTCTCCCACTCCCGCTGCTTGTGTTCCTGCTCTCGCTATCTCTGTCTCTGTCAAATAAATAAATAAAATCTTTAAAAAAAAAAAAAGTAAAACATCTCTCATGAGCACTGATGGATAAGTTGTCATTTTTTAATCTATGCCCTTTG
>NW_027824626.1:0-273 GCF_054177405.1 Leptonychotes weddellii | reverse complement strand
GCACTGATACCACAGAATTGCAAAAGATTCCAAGAAAATACTGTGATGAGTGACAAAATTGAAAATGGTACATCTGTACTCACTTCCTTACTTGTGGTAGGTCTATTCAGAGTTTCTATCTCCTCCTGGTTCAGTTTTGGAAGATTGGATGTTTTCTAGGGATTGATCATTTCTTCTAGGTTGTCCTGTTTGTTGGCATATAATTTGAGACAACATGGATGGACCTAGAGGGTATTATGCTCAGTGAAATACGTTAGACTGGGAAACACAAAT
>NW_027824625.1:0-273 GCF_054177405.1 Leptonychotes weddellii | reverse complement strand
TAAGATATTACTGTCTTTTAACTGAGTAGACTTGTACTGATGGTCCAAAAACAATAGTAGGTAAGACTGCCAGCACCTTAGCAGAAATGAAGGCAGTGGCAGAACCACACTATATTTAATAGTCATCATATTCTTTGTTCTTTGGGTGTTGAGTTTGATGAGTTCTTTATAGATTTTGGATACTAGCCCTTTATCTGATATGTCATTTGCAAATATCTTCTCCCATTCTGTTGGTTGTCTTTTGGTTTTGTCGACTGTTTCCTTTGCTGTGCA
>NW_027824624.1:0-273 GCF_054177405.1 Leptonychotes weddellii | reverse complement strand
TTAGTAACTTTTTGGCTTCATCGCTTCGGCGCGCTTTGTCCCAACTTTGCCACTCTGGTGTAAAAGTGCTCATTCCATTAATAGAAGTAGGTGTGAATTGATACGCGGGAGCTTGTCCTTGTCCCATTACTTTTTCGGTTATGGTATCACGGTCTAAAGCGATTGCTAGGGCTCGGCGTACACGGACGTCATCAAATGGGGGCTTTTTATTATTATAAAGATAATAGAAAGAACATAAACTAGGAGAAACCTGAACTTCATCGCCTAACTCAG
>NW_027824623.1:0-273 GCF_054177405.1 Leptonychotes weddellii | reverse complement strand
TGCCACTCCCCCTGCTTGTGCTCTCTCTCTGTGTCTCTGACAAATAAATAAAATCTTAAAAAAAAAAAAAATGTCAAGGACAGAGCCTGGCTGGCTCAGTCAGTAGAGCATGCAACTCTTGATCTCAGGGTTGTGAGTTCAAGCCCCACATTGGGTGTGGAGCCTACTTAGTTAGAAAGAAAGAAAGGAAAGAAAGGAAAGAAAGGAAGAAAGGAAGAAAGAAAGAAAGAAAGGAAGGAAGGAAGAAAGAAAGAAAGAAAGAAAGAAAGAAAG
>NW_027824622.1:0-273 GCF_054177405.1 Leptonychotes weddellii | reverse complement strand
AGCTAGCAAAATCAGAGATTTGCTCCTACTGCCACTGTCCTTAGGAATAGTCCACATGCATGAGATGGTCGTGAAGATAATGCAGGTTGGGTTCCAGGCCACCACAATAAAGTGAATCACAATGAAGTGAGCCAAATGAAGTTTTTGGTTTCCCAGTGTGTATAAAAGTTACGTTTACACTATACTGGAGTCTATCAAGTGTGCAATAATAGCATTATGTCTATAAAGGTAATGGACATGTCTTAATTAAAAATACTTCATTGCTGCTGGTGC
>NW_027824621.1:0-2510 GCF_054177405.1 Leptonychotes weddellii | reverse complement strand
GACGGCTCCGGGCGGTGGGGCTGAGCCCTCTGTGTCCCGGGCCAGGCTCGCATCGAGGAGCTGGAGGAGGAGCTGGAGGCCGAGCGCACCGCCAGGGCCAAGGTGGAGAAGCTGCGCTCAGACCTGTCCCGGGAGCTGGAGGAGATCAGCGAGCGGCTGGAGGAGGCCGGTGGGGCCACGTCCGTGCAGATCGAGATGAACAAGAAGCGCGAGGCCGAGTTCCAGAAGATGAGGCGGGACCTGGAGGAGGCCACGCTGCAGCACGAGGCCACGGCGGCGGCCCTGCGCAAGAAGCACGCGGACAGCGTGGCCGAGCTGAGCGAGCAGATCGACAACCTGCAGCGCGTGAAGCAGAAGCTGGAGAAGGAGAAGAGCGAGTTCAAGCTGGAGCTGGACGATGTCACCTCCAACATGGAGCAGATCATCAAGGCCAAGGTGGGCTGCCTGCTCACCGTCCTCACCCCCTTCTCTCCCACAGCGGTCTTCCTTCCACTCTCTCTGCCTTGTCCTCTCATTGTCACTCCTTCATCAGCCCTTGCTCTCTGTCTCGCTCTCTCCCTCGCCTTCCCTGCCTCCACTCACAGCTCCTTTAATTCATGCACCCCTTCAGACCACACCCTCCAGCATCTCTCCGTTTCAGCCCCTGAGCCCTGTGCTCTCCCCACCTTGGCCCTCCCTTCCTTTCTCTGGTCCATCCAGCCCCTTCTCCATGACAAGTTGTCCCTTACTGCCTGAAGGCAAACCTGGAGAAGGTGTCCCGGACGTTGGAGGACCAGGCCAATGAGTACCGCGCAAAGCTGGAAGAGACCCAACGCTCTCTCAATGACCTCGCCACCCAGCGAGCCAAGCTGCAGACAGAGAATGGTGGGTGCCCCTAACCGGCCCTGCGCCTGCCACAGGGTCAGGCACCAGTTGCCCCCTTCCATAGCCCACAAACTCTCTCTTGTTCCCACCTCTAGGTGAGCTGTCCCGGCAGCTGGATGAGAAGGAGGCGCTGATCTCCCAGTTGACCCGAGGCAAGCTCTACTATACCCAGCAGCTGGAGGACCTCAAGAGGCAGCTGGAGGAGGAGGGCAAGGTGAGGCCCAGCTAGGGGACAGTGGGACAGGCTTGACAGCAGCCCTGGTAATTAAATTGCATCAACACCAGGAATGGAGCCCGGAGGCTGGAGAGAAGACTCTGTTTGTGGTGGAAAGGCCCCCCAGTCTAGGTTCCTCTACGCTCCAGCTAAGCCACACCTGAACATCATCGAATGCCTCTTTCCTTATTTGCTAGGAGTGGGGTGGGCAAGCTGGAAAGCTACTCTAAGACGCTGAGACTCCACACCAGCCTTCACCCTGAATGAGCGAGGCTGGGCTTATTTGAACTTCATGGAGATGAGAAAGATCTAGAGAATGATGGGGAGGGGGGGCATTCCCTCCCACCTTCCTGGGAGATAAGCCCTCCTCCCGGTGCCCGCCCCTCCGCAGGCGAAGAACGCGCTGGCCCACGCGCTGCAGTCGGCCCGGCATGACTGTGACCTGCTACGGGAGCAGTACGAGGAGGAGACGGAGGCCAAGGCCGAGCTGCAGCGCGTCTTGTCCAAGGCCAACTCGGAGGTGGCCCAATGGAGGACCAAGTACGAGACAGACGCCATCCAGAGGACCGAGGAGCTCGAGGAGGCCAAGTGAGTCCTGGGCGGCCCACCACCCTGATTCTAAAGGAGGAAGGAGCAAGAGGACCTGGGGTGGGGACAGGCAGAGTGGGCACGGGAAGGAGATCTGAGGAGAGTGGGAACAGGTCCGGGGCGGGGCAAGGGGGGGGCAAGGGAGGAAAGGGGTAATAGAGGTGCTTGAAAGGGAGCCTGGATCCTGGCCTCTGAGTGAACCTGGCTGGCCCTGACTCACTTCCTGTGACGCATGAGCTTTTGGCTCGGGTTATACCTGATGCTCACGTATAAGACGAGCAAAAAGCTTGTTGGTCAGAGGAGCTTCCATCGATCAGCCTGGTGTGGGGAGGGGTGGAGGCTGCCACCCAGATGCTGCTACACATAGGGAGGACTCTCTGTTCCACCTACCTGCAGGCTTGGGTCCCTTGAGGCTAGGGACCCGGGGCCTGAAGGGCTGATCAGGGTCCCAAGGAGCTATGGGAGAGGATGGGGTCACCCTCGTCTGGGGAGGAGGTGGTTCCAAGGGTCTGCTGTTGTAGAGTCACACACACACACACACACACACACACACACGCTCTAACTGCCCTGGGCAGGAAGAAGCTGGCCCAGAGGTTGCAGGATGCCGAGGAGGCCGTGGAGGCCGTCAATGCCAAGTGCTCTTCACTGGAGAAGACCAAGCACCGGCTGCAGAATGAGATCGAGGACCTGATGGTGGACGTGGAGCGCTCCAACGCAGCCGCCGCGGCCCTGGACAAGAAGCAGAGGAACTTCGACAAGGTGGGCCTGGGCTGAGGGCCACAACCAGGGGCAGAGCAGGGAGGCCGGCGTCACCAGGAAGCCAGGGACCTCCTCCTGGGGGGCC
>NW_027824620.1:0-273 GCF_054177405.1 Leptonychotes weddellii | reverse complement strand
TATGCACAAACAATGAATCATGGAACACTACATCTAAAACTAATGATGTAATGCATGGTGATTAACATAACAATAAAAATTTTAAAAAAATTTAAAAAGGAAGCAGAACTTTTTGATTTACATGTTCACTTTTTTTTCCTTCTACCTTTGGACTTAAGACAGGTCTTAAAAATCACTCACACTGATATACAAAACTTACTAGAGAATATTCTAGTCGGGAATTCTATACTCCTTTTCTAAACCACACTCGGAATCAATCTCATACTTTCATGG
>NW_027824619.1:0-273 GCF_054177405.1 Leptonychotes weddellii | reverse complement strand
CGAGAGAAGGGAAAAAATTCACATGGTTCACGCCAAGTAGGAACAGAAGAATTGATATTTTAGGTCAGCCACATTCCCCAAAGAGCAGTGAGTTCTCCTAATAATGAGAGAGAAACTGGTTTTAGGATACAAAGGAGCTCCACTGCCAAGAGACATCTGCCACCAGGGCCCAAAGCTAACCAATCGGAAGCACAGGTGATGCTGTTTCCCCTAAGGTCTCCCGGCAGACATTGCTAACAGATACCAGAGTTCTCCACGGAGCCCCAAGCAGCC
>NW_027824618.1:0-273 GCF_054177405.1 Leptonychotes weddellii | reverse complement strand
GCACCTGTGGAGTGGCCCCTGACCCCCACCTCACCATGTAGGAACTCATGCCTCTCCTGCCCCTCTCTCCCAAGGACACGGCCTTCTGCCCCCCAGCAGGCCCCGTCTTCCCCCACTGCCCCCAGGACTCAGGCTTTGGCCCTCCCCCCTCCCATTTTCCAATAACCCCGAATCCACTCCTCCAACTCCCAATCCCAAGCCCCTCAGAGCACGTCCCACACCACAACCACACCACACCACACACACACAGGACCCACACCACAACCACACCAC
>NW_027824617.1:0-273 GCF_054177405.1 Leptonychotes weddellii | reverse complement strand
TGCCTGAAGTGCCACCCTGGCGCACGCTGCTCTGGGCCACACACTCTCATGGCCTGTGCCAAGGCCGCTCAATGGGACTCCTACAACTGGCATGCTGGCTGCCCGACATGCCACCAAAGTCCAGGCTCAGCCCTGAGGACCTCCGCGCCGTGAACACCCAGCTAAGGAGGGGAAACGCCTCGCAGACCCGGAGCCCTCCACGAGGCTCTCCGATGCAGAGGCCCTTGGGAGCTGCTGGGTCTGGTGCTGGGGCTGGTGCTGGTGCTGGTGGTC
>NW_027824616.1:0-273 GCF_054177405.1 Leptonychotes weddellii | reverse complement strand
GATTCATTCTTGGGGTGCCTGGGTGGCTCAGTTGTTAAGCGTCTGCCTTCGGCTCAGGTCATGATCCCAGGGTTCTGGGATCGAGCCCCGCATCGGGCTCCCTGCTCTGCGGGAAGCCTGCTTCTCCCTCTCCCACTCCCCCTGCTTGTGTTCCCTCTCTCTCTGTCAAAAAATAAATAAAATCTTTAAAAAAAAAAAATGATTCATTCTTTTGGACATCAAAATCCTTTTATTTCTCAAGACACTCCTATGAAAGTGTTAATATGCCTGAGT
>NW_027824615.1:0-273 GCF_054177405.1 Leptonychotes weddellii | reverse complement strand
AGGCAGACGCTTACCTAACTGAGCCACCCAGGCATCCCGGATTTTCTTTTCTAGGAAGGATTAACCAAGGCCACGAAGAGCTGGTGTAGGTAGAGGATGGCGTGATAGGACAGTGGAGGGACAGCTGATCAGGGGATGTTCCTGTGAGCAGCCATTAAGGAGAGGTTGTGTTCAAGTGTTGACCAAAGTTCAAGGCCTGAAAGAAAGACAGAAGTCTGTGCTGAGGATGGAAAATCTTTTTCTCTGCCCTCTTATGTTCAGTACCTGGGACCT
>NW_027824614.1:0-273 GCF_054177405.1 Leptonychotes weddellii | reverse complement strand
AGGCTCTGGCACTTAGCAGGGAGTCTGCTTGAGATTCTCCCTCACCCTCTGCCCCTCCCCTTCCCCCCACCCCCATGTGCTTGAACGCTCTCTCTTAACTAATCTTTAAAAAAAAAAAGAGGGGCGCCTGGGTGGCTCAGTCAGTTAAGCATCTGCCTTCGGCTCAGGTCAGGATCTCAGGGTCCTGGGATAGAGCCCCGCATCAGGCTCCCTGCTCCGTGGGAAGCCTGCTTCTCCCTCTGCCTCTGCCCCTCCTCCCTCCTCCCATCCGCA
>NW_027824613.1:0-273 GCF_054177405.1 Leptonychotes weddellii | reverse complement strand
GTGAGGGCAGGAGAGGGGCTGGAGGCCACACAACACGTCTCCTCTCATCCATCCCAGGAGAGAGTGGAGGGTACAGGCCCTATGGCTGGTCACTGGGGCTGGGGCGGGGACCAGGTGGGCTGAGGAGGGCAGCATGTGGAGGTAAGCTGGGCATGAGTTTGGAGATAGGCACACCTGGGTCAACAGTGGTCTGTCTCCCCCTATATACAAGTTATTTTTATAAAAGGTAAACCTGGGTCCTGTCTCTCTTCTCTTGACTAAAACCCTTCACTG
>NW_027824612.1:0-273 GCF_054177405.1 Leptonychotes weddellii | reverse complement strand
AGATGTTACAGATAAAAGAACCAGGCAACACTTGGTGAAAGACTAGCTCCACAGGTAGAGATTCTCCTTCAGAATAACTGTGGAGTGTGAAGTAGCGGAAGGGCCAGATGCATTCTAAGAGGCACCTTCAATACTTTGTTTTTACAGAGATAATAGTCATAGGAAGAGTGCTTTTGGCCTGTTTCTAAAGTGCTAGCTTCTTTTCAGTTTTTTTCTGTAATCATTCTGTGGCATATATGTCTTCAACTCTCAGGAATTGGCGTTTGTGGGATT
>NW_027824611.1:0-273 GCF_054177405.1 Leptonychotes weddellii | reverse complement strand
ATTAAACAATCAGTTGAAAGAAAATAATTTGCTTCCTTGTTCTGTTTTGCTCATCTACACTCACTATTAAGTAATCCAGTGTATGGGTAAAAATAATAATTATACTCAAGAAAGAAGGCATCATCACAAACTGTTCTTAGAGTCTGTTTTTGAACTATTTTAAAGAGAATGCCCTTTGGTCTTTTTTTTTTTTTTTTTTAAGATTTTAATTATTTGAGAGACAGAGAGCACAGGTGAGGAGGAGAGGGAGAAACGGGCTCCCCGCTGAGCAGG
>NW_027824610.1:0-2510 GCF_054177405.1 Leptonychotes weddellii | reverse complement strand
TGAGAGGATCATATGATTCTTGTTCTTTCTTTTATTAATGTATTGTATCACATTGATTGGTTTGCAGATGTTGAACCAACCTTGCAGCCCAGGGATAAATCCCACTTGGTTGTGGTGGATGATCCTTTTAATGTACTGTTGGATCCTACTGGCTAGTATTTTGGTGAGAATTTTTACATTCATGTTCATCAAGTATATTGGTCTGTAAGTCTCCTTTTTGATGGAGTCTTTGTCCTGTTTGGGGATCAAGGTGATGGTGGCCTCATAAAACGAGTTTGGAAGTTTTCCTTCCATTTCTATTTTTTGGAACAGTTTCAGAAGGATAGGTATTAATGTTGTGTCCCTGCTGGAGGAGTAGTGGCCCGACTGTGCTGCGGATCATGATTTCTAGCAACCCTGAGCTGAGAGCTCGCTCCTCAGCTCCATCTCTGCAGCTGGCTTCCCTGCTCTAATACCTGGAAGCTCTGCCACACTCAGGCACCCCCAGTCTTTCTGTGACCCCGAGGGTCCTGAGACCACGCTGTCTCAGCGAGCGTTCCACCCCCTGCTTGGCCACTGGAGCAACGTCCCTCAGTGGAGCCGACTTCTAAGAGTTCCAATTTTGTGCTCTGCTGCTCTATCACTTGCTGGTAGTGGCTGATGGAGGCCCCCTGCCCCACCGTCTATCTTCCTGAATATCACCTCGGATTCACTTCTCTGCAGATCCTACCTTCCAGAAAGTGGTCGCTTTTCTGTTCAGAGAGTTGCTGCTATTCTTTTCTTCGATCTCCTGTTGAGTTCGTAGGTGTCCAGAATGGTTTGATCCCTATCTAGGTGAATTCCTGGGACCAGATGTAATTTAGGTCTCCTACTCCTCCACCATCTTGCTCCTCCTCCCCTCATCTAGATTTCTTTTATTTGGTTATATAGATTGTCATTTTTTTTCCTCTTCTATTCCCATGGTTTCTTATCTTTTATATTCTCTAAACATATTTACTATGCTCCTGTAACATAGTATTCCTGTGAAATGACTTAACCTTGGTTTCTACTACATTGGGGAGCATTCTTTTACACACTGGTAAATACTTTTTAGCTGAGGTGATTTTTTTTCTATAAATAGAGGGTTTTTTTTGGTTCTATTTTGTAGCTATAATATTGGAATCTAAGACTCTAAATGCTAGTCTAATGTGTACTTTTTATGCTCAAGAATATGATCTTCTGCTTATGGTTGCAGTGCCTAAAACTGAGGGATTGCAATTATAAATGAAACATGAATACCATGGTCAGTGGCAGTTAAAGAAGATAGTTAGGAAGGTATGCCTTCAGTACATGGGGAGAAATATCTGCTGTTTCCCACGTTTTCTTGGTTCTTCCTTTAGTCCCAAAGGAAGCATGACTCTCATGAAAAGAAAGTTCTCAGGGAATCTTTGCGAATGCCCAAAATTGGAGGGCAGATCTCCAAGGACCCAGGCGGGTGAAATCAGAATAATTCTCACCAGGGGATATCAGAATATATATTTTTGCATCCTGCTTACAGGAAAAACAAAAACTTGAAGATAAAATACTCAAGGGAATTTAGGGTTCATCTACATCATAGATGATGTGGGACAACCAATGACATAGAAGTAAATATCATTTTTAGCTTTATTCATTTATGATCCAGTTGAATATAGTATGGTCTAATGCATAGCCTTGCTGAGACAGAAACATTAAATAAAATCTAAATTTAAAACATTCCAATGCTGGAACATAATCAAACAGTGAGTATCTTTCAGGGGATATAGTGCATGTTATTTCTTATTTGTCTTGAGAGTGATGGAGTTACATAACGGTACTTTTATAATTTTGGATATTTCTGTATTTAAAGGTGATATACTTTGGCATTTATTTTGCATGTAGGATAAGGACAGAACTTGTAAATTAAAAACGATAAATAATTTAAAATTATATGGAAGTTATTTTTCATATTTAAATATCATTTTAATTGGATAAAATATTAGTTTAAAAATGAATCATATAATAAAATAAAAAAGAAAAGAACCCCTGAAGTAAGATCAATAAAAATATAAAAATTGAAAAAAGATAACTAAAATAAAATGAATTTTTATTAACTTCCAGTTCTTAAATTTGCATGCCTTTAAAAAATGTATAATCTTATTTTTATTAGCAGTGAAATTAGACAGTTATGACATAGTTAGAAAAATAAATGCTGAAATGCTGTTTCTAATTCATTGATCTCTGCTTTAATCTTAACTATTTCTCTTCTAATGCATGGCTTAGGGATTGTTTGTTGCTTTTTCTCTAGTTCTTTCAGGTGAAGAGTTAGTGGGTGAATTCGGGATTTTTCTGCTATTTTGAGTGAGGTTTGGATGGCTATGTATTTTCAGCTTAGGACTACCTTTGCAGTATCCCATAGGTTTTGAACCAATGTGCTTTCATTCTCATTGGTTTCCATGAATTGTTTAAGTTCTTCTTTGATTTCCTGGTTGACCCAAACATTTTATTTATTTATTTATTTATTTATTTATTTA
>NW_027824609.1:0-13499 GCF_054177405.1 Leptonychotes weddellii | reverse complement strand
AAACAATGAATCATGGAACACTTCATCTAAAACTAATGATGTAATGTATGGGGATTAACATAAGAATAAAAATAAAAAAAAAATAAAAAAAAAAAAAGAATGTTTGTGTGGTGAAGATCCTTGCAAGAGAGAGACAGTGTTTTCCTCTGAGCAAAGAACAGGTTTGTTCATTGTCAAGTAAGCAAGATAACGTCTCCCTCTGGGATGAAGCTCAGACAGGCTTTGTGCCTATTATAAAAAATCTGGATTCCCTCAGCTCAGGGTTCTTGCCATGCATCCCTTTATAAATGCAGATATTACCCGACTCTCTTCACAATGTTCTGTGAGATCAGGGCTCAGGGGACAGAGGTCAATAGACTGCTGCTTATGCTACTTGCTGTGCTGTGAATAATAAATCACTTGTCTCTGATCCAGGAGTTGTATGTCTTCTTCCATCAGCCATAAGATTGTGTTGAGCTATTTATTTGCTTGCAAGGTGGGTCAAACCTTGAACTTTCACAGTTCCTAACAGTGAGCATTGATGGGAAGGAACCTGTAGAAAGGGAGAGTAGGGATCCTTTTAGCCAGGTTTTCTGAGATTTGAAGAACCAGCTCCAAAATTTGGAAGACTTCCCACAACTCAGCAAATAGATTGTAGCTCTTTGCCATACAGTCCTGTCTGTATAACATTTTTCTGTTCTCAGCTAATGTGATGCTAATCATTTTAACAAGTTTCAAATCCAGGGCAAAAGAAAGCTAAAATCTCATATTTGTACAATAATCATGTGATTCTTACATTTGCGATATGTTTTTTTGTAATCCTAGGTATAGAAAGGGTTTGCCACTTATTGATATTTCCTAAAAATAATTTTTCCCCAAAGTCTTATATCAGTATGTGTAGACTTCTTTTCATTTTTCCATCAGTCAGATTACTATGAAGGAGGCCTTCTTTCATACACTGCACACTTTGTTCTAAACTCTTCATTGTGTGGAGGATGAACGGGATGAAACATAAAGCTGATCCAAGTAGACAATGATGTTTCCTACTCTCATCTCTGTGGGACTGGTGTCTGTACATATCATTTTTTTCCTCTTATAAAACTCCCAAATCAGAACACTCTTGTAAGCCTGATCCTGCAAATTCATTTTCCCCTTACAAAATTTATCATTTCGCTTGAGCCGAGGAATACTATCATTATTTTCAGAAATACAAACTTTTCTCATTTTCATTCAGAAAAATAAACAATTTTGATTTTTTAATGTTTGCCTTCAATTTACAATTTAAATGAAATTTCAAGAGTATTTTAACCCAGAAGAAATAATTTCCAAAGATAAATATACTTTAAGGTAATGGTTTATCTATGTCTATATTTATAAATAGATAAAATAATTCCAAGATTGTCTTTTTTTTATAAAGATTTTATGTATTTATTTGACAGAGAGAGCGCATAGCTGAGGGAGTTCAGCAGGCTCCCCACTGAACAGAGAGCCCAATGCGAGGCTGATCCCAGGACCCTGGGATCATGACCTGAGCCGAAGGCAGATGCTTAATCGACTGAGCCACCCAGGCACCCCTCTGTGATTACCTTTAAATAAAAGACATCATCCCTCCTGCCAGTTCTTTGGCTGATGCTTCTGTTGTACTTCCTTAAACTCTTTTTTTACAGTCACATAACTTCTTCTAATTGAGCATGCTAGAAGGGGGTTGTGTGTGCCTAATACAATAAGCCAAACAGCATTTGCCGTTCCCATTATAATCTCAGTGGCACATTAGATTTTAAATTAACCTTGAGAGATTCCACCTTTAAAAGGCATTTCTTAAATGAAGAAGTCCATCGTTATGACATCTTTTTCTCTTTTATGAGAAACAATATAGTATTCACAAGCTGAATTCCTATCATTGCTTAGCATGGATGTGGTACATACAAACACAGTGTGATCATGTTGAAATAAAAGCATATGCTGGCTTATGTGGGGAGGGGTGCTAATGGTTGGAAGGTTCTGTGGGCATTGTTTTTCAATGCTTGAATATAACCTCTATGTCTACATTTTGGGGCTGGAAGCTCCCAGTCATTTCAGAAACCACTTACGACATTAGGTGATAGAACAGAAGATCTTAACTTTTGTTGTACCGTGCTTTTTGTTTGTTTGTTTTTGGTACCTGACTTTTTTAGCAGTCTGGTGAGGATGACAGACCCCTCGTCAGAATTTTTTTAAATACATAAAATAAAATATGTAGAGTCACCAAATATAATAAATACAGTTGGTGCTCTGCCAAGATCCACTTACATCATCCACAACAAACCATTGTTGTGTGCCGATCTCCCAGACTTTGTGTGCTCTGCTTCTTGACACAAACTTTGAGATTCTTCAGAGGACTGCCCTTGGCCAGTGGGGATTCCTTGCCCACAGACAGAAAGCCAAGAGTGTTGACAGTTTCTATCCTCTGAGCTCCCTTAGCTAATGACTGCATGGTCTCAGTTTGAAACCTAGTTCCATTCGCCTCTAGTTGGGACATACTCTGACTCTGATGTTCTCTCCAGAGCTCCCACCGGGAGCAGCCAAGGCTGACACCTCACCTGAAGTCAGACCTTTGCTTGTCTTTTTCCCCTTCCCTGTGCAGCTTCCCCACTGCCCTTGCCAGGCCCTCCTGGGAGCACATCCTTTATAAACCACTGACACGTACATCTCATCTCAGGGGCTTTTCTCTCGAAACCTAACCTAAAATACAAAAGAAGCTGGGAATCCAGCTGTCACACTTAAAAAAAAATATGTCACAGTATGTGGTTCTTTATTATCACAACAAGATTCAGTGGCAAGTCTAATAATTACAGTGATCTTGACGTATAAATGAATGAATAGCTATAATAGTATTGCTAGAACTATGGTGGTTTGTTGCCTACATTCACAATCAGAGGAAATAGCAGACTTCAGTTATGATTCATGAAGATAAAAATGTAATTTCCCCCCACCTGCATCAGCAGAATAACAGCCCTCCAAAGATGTCCACGTCCTAATCTCCGCACCCCACTGCCTTACATGGTAAAAGGAAGTTGGTTGATGTGATGTTCAAGATCTTGAGGTGGGGAGGTTATCCTGGAGCCGTGTAACACAAGCGTCCTCACAAGAGGAACAGAAGGCAGAGTCAGAGAAGGTGATGTGATGACCGAAGCGGGCAGGGGAAGGGGGAGACACAGCCAGGAACCGAGGAGGCCAGCAGTCTCTAGCCACTGGGAAAAGGCAGTGAAATGACTCCTGCAGAATCTCCAGAAGGAACACAGCTCAGCCCACACCTTGATTTCAGACTTCTGATCACCGGAGCTGTAGGAGCACAAAATGATTTTTTTTATTATTATTATGTTATGTTAATCACCATACAGTACATCATTAGTTTTTGATGTAGTGTTCCATGATTCATTGTTTGCGTATAACACCCAGTGCTCCATGCAGAACGGAGCACAAAATGACATTGTTCGAAGCCACAAAGTCCATGGGAATTTGTAATGGCAGCAATGGGAAAATTCCTATGCCACTCAAGTTCACAGACTCCTGCACTGTACCCACTGCCTTGCAGGTTCCTAGACTCCAGGTTAGGAACCTTTTCATAGAGGTTAATTCCTTGGGGAGAATCTCAGTTCCTCCTACTATAAAATAACGTGTTTTTTTTTTTTTTAAGATTGTATTTATTTATTATTTATTTATTTATAGCACACAGTGTGAGCAGGGGGAGGGGCAGAGGGAGGGAGAGAGACTCTCAAGCAGACTCTTTGTTGAGCATTGGAGCCCAACCCAGGGCTTGATCTCATGACCCTGAGCTGAAACCAAGAGTGGGATGCTGACCCGACTGAGCCCCCCAGGTCCCAATAATGATTGGTCTCAACGATGTGTATGATCTTTCCTGCAATCTGATTTATGAATTTCGCTGTCTTTGTCAACCTAGCCCGGGGACATTTGGCACCTAGCACTAGGACTAGGAATGTTGAGAAAAATTCCTCCCACTCACCCCTGCTCCCTGTTCTGCAAACTAGGGAACAGAAACATTATTAGCCAGGAAGGCAGAAGAGGCTAGAAGGGCTGGTGGCTAAGTCTTGGTGCACCATAGCTAAAGCGTGGGCAGCCCACGTAGGGTGGCCAGGGAGAGTGGGTTGTGTGCCAGGGGTCCAGCAGTGGCTGGTCCTAGGGAAGCAGGAATAATCAATGGATAGAAAAAGACCACTCACCCATGAAAAGCATACTCAGTCACTCAGTAATACTGATTTCTATTCAAGGACAGTATAATACAGTTGGAGGGAAAAGACAAAGACACAAGAAGCACACAAGTAGACAAAGCAGAGAATTTTTCTGAGTCAAACTGTGGTTAGCATAAAGAGTTACGTAGGATTTTAGAGGGGAAGAGAAGCAATAAAGGACAGTTCTAGAGGGCTTCATGGAGGAGGTGGGAATTGAGCTTGTTCTTAGAGTGATTAGAATTTGAACAGCTAGAGAGGAGAACAACAGAAGGGCATTGGAGATAGCAAGAAAATGAACCAAAATGTGGAGGTGGGAAGGGGGCTTTATGCTTGTTTCAGCTCATCATAATGAACTAAAATAACTAACTCAGAATTGTTCCCTGTGCTCTGCACTGGAGTTCCGGTGTTACCTACATTCTCAAGGAGTGCTCCGGGGTGGAGGAGGGCAGACAGAGGTGAGAAAGATTTGCTCCCAGTGTACCCAGAGCATGAAAGGCTAGGACTGGGATGGAGGGGCTTTGAGGAGGGAGGGATGCATAGGCTGGGGCAGTGCTGTACAGATGAATAGAGTGGAGGTGGCATCAAGCTAGAGTGACTATGAGTATAAGCCACAGGAACGGAGCTCAGCATGTGTGCACACAGAGCCACCTGGCTGGAGATATGGGCAGGAGGGCTGCAGTGGGAGGTCTGCCCACAGGCAGGTAGAAAGAGGGCAAGCCAGAGAAGCACACTAAATTCAAGGACTTGCCACTATATTTTATTAATCTTATAGTGCTTCCCTTAAATAGGTCAGATCCTTCTACCACAGTCCGTGGGGTTTATCGATTTTTGTGGTACGGAATTTTGCTGCATTACTAAAAATCCATTTCCAATTTATAAGAGCTAGAGACGAAGCAGCTGTGTATTCAGCCTTTCCTTATTGAACTAGGAAGTGAAAAAATGGCTTCAGAAAACAGGAGAAAAGGAGGAAATTGCATGAATTCTTCAAACCATGGTCCCTACAAACAAATTCTTCTTCCCTCTCCACTTTCCAAGTATTTGGTGGGTGGTTTGGGATCTGAGGTTTTGTCTGTTTCTATTTCCTTTTCCCTAAGTACGTTTGACTCAGATGTGAAAGATGGGTTGAGTGGATAATTTATGCTTGGAAGAACATCAAAAAGACCACAAGTTGCTCATTTCTCTGAAAGAACCAGTCAGTTAATTAGAATAGTCCTGCTACTTTGATGTGAGGCAGGGAGATCTTAAGTAGTTCAGGACTCTTCAACGTGCAGAATTTTTCAGAATGAGGTCTAGTTAACAGTGGTGTTATGAATGATCCCAAACAGCAAAAATGGCTAAACCATTGGGTAATGCCGGATATGAAGCACCATCTCTAAATCCCTTCAACGGTGCCTTCACGGCAAGGGCTGGCCAGCAGAGGGGTATGATGGGGTCTTAAGGACCAGGGCCTCAGCTGGGCCCCCTGTTTTGGTAGTGACTGAACCCCTTTAGTGGACCCGGGATCCCCCTGGGAAGGCCCTCTGTATGTGGACTTGGGTCCCACCAGGCTGGCTTCCTGCAGTTCCAGCTTCTGGGGGGTGGCCTGAGATCCTGGATCCACCGACACCAGGTCATGTCTTTGTCCCTCCAGCCCTAGGAGGGACCAACCTCTGGTTTGCCTTACCGCCCCCTCTTTATGTTCTCAGCTCTTTGACCATCCGTGTAGCTGAGTCACAGAATGAAATTCCTCTGTTCAAAACATCTAGAGTGATTTCTATTTTTCTGAATGACCCCTGGATGATTCCCCTATGTCATTTCAACCCCATCCCCACTCACTAGCAGGTGACATTCCGTCAGCCTCCGGTACTGAGTTTATACAGGTTAAGGAGTTTCGGGTGGAGCAGAAGAGGGATGGTTTACAGACAAGCCTAGAATATAGGTGGAGCTTCAGGAAAGGGGACCTTTCCAACGCTCTTTGACCTTCCAGTTGGTGACTCCGGACTGACTGCCCCCAGTGCAAGTTTCCTTCTGAAGGCACAGTATCACCACACTCCTGCCATTTGCCCAGGCAGTCTGGAATTTTAGTGAATGCTCTAAATTAACAGAGAGAGAGCTAATGAAAATCTAGAATGTTCTGAGGAAAGGACTCATAACTGGCCCTTATTTCACCACTTTTTGGAGAAATGACAGAGTAGTGCAGACCACGGTGCCCACTCAGAATTGAAAAGGGTCTTGCTTATCTCCCTTCCTCCGCCTCTGTCCCCTGCTTGCTATTACGGAATCATCAGCTCAGGAGGTTCAGAGAAACAGGCAGTGAAGAGAGATGATCTAGATGTTCCTCGAATCCACCGGAAAAAATTTTATTCTAGGTAAGTAGGCCCACACAAAGGACAAGAATCTTCTTCTAATATTGTTTTTCCTTCTGGATCTCCAGAGGGTTCTGATTGTGTGACCATAACTTCTTAGTGGGTTCAGAGGCACCTCAAATTTTACTCAGTAAAATATAGAAATGTGGTTTCTAAAAATACTCTCATTTACGGAAGGGATAAAGATGATGATGTCAGCTGACTTTCATTTTAGGCAACAGGAAGTAGTTCTGCTTACCTCAGCTTTTGAGAACACATTACTCTTACCGGTAAATTCTCTTTGAAAGCTATTATTCTACACACACACACACGATTTTTTTTTTTTCATATTAGAAATCGCACTTCTTACTTATCTGAACCTTCCTTTTTACACTCACTCATTTTGTTGAATTCTGCGGGGGCTTGGAGCCTGGTGTCCATAGGAATTTGGATCCTTGGAGAGCAGCTTGTAGGAGACTTTGTAACTTTATTAGTACAGATCTTTCTCTCTTCTACTCTTCTTCCTGATGACTAGGCATTAAAGGCTTGACCTGCATCATCTACTGTTTTGAAATTATACCTAAGTGTGGCACTCCCCAAGTTGGAGAAAAAATAGAGGAAGGAAAAAGAGAGTAATATTCTGTGATGTTATATGTAAGGAAAACCTGTATCAAGTTAATAATTTTTATTTCTTTCTTGACTAAGGAATCCAACCACTCCTCTATGTCTTTTAGTGACTTAATTGTCTTAATGACTCCAGGGATTCTCGAGTAGCCCTGCCTCATATTAACTCCATGGAATCTCTGTGTCTTGCTGTGCTTTTATTAGAAGAACTGGCTGTCTTTTTGAATAGATGTTAGATTGTTCTGTCTTTTATGTTGTAGGTCTATGCAAGTGTTAAAAACGCCACTTTAAAAGACAGGACTGGCAAATTGTTTAGTTAAATTGTGTGTGGCAGATTGTCTATGAATTCTTCACACTCATTACAATTTCCCTGTAAAGTGCCATCATCCTGAAGAGATTACACTTTAGATATTTGCAGTCTTTATCCAAAATGATGCCACAACATTATGTGGTCTGCTTGGAAGTCATCCCCCGCCCCCAGCCCTCTGCAACAGCTCATGGAATATGATTAAATGCTTCCTTCCATGGGCACTCTGGTTTCATCATCCCTTTATTCTGGGGACTCAACAGGAAATTTAACATGTATCTAAACAATGAGGGACATCACTTTTACTCAGGTCTAAATGCTGGATTAATGTCATTGAATGATTGATTTTATGGTCATCCCATTTTGTGTATGAGGTATTAAATATTGTTGGTAAGAAATACAGGGTTTAAGAGGCAAAACCCTAAAACTTGAGGCTCAAATAAGGAGTTTTTCAGAATCTACAATGACACATTGGTCTTTTGCTATGAGCATGTGGAGACATAGAGATTTTAATAATATTGCCCCTTTAATGTAAGCTTTACGGGTGAGGAATTTCTTGATTATGTAAGCAAATCAGATAATTAATCCTCATCCCAGAGAAAAGACCACCATCATCACATATCTTCAGAGTCTAGGATATTAGATCTGGAAGGCCCTTTCAAGGTTCTACAGTCGTTGGATGAGGGTTTCATCCTTTTAAGCACATACATGACAAATGACAGATTCCTGCATGACACCCTCCCTCGGGCCACTCAAAACTTCTAGCTGTCAATTCACCTTGCAACTCAAAAACTTTTACCACAGTTCCAGTGGTTGAGAGGGATAAAATTAGAGGATATTCTTACATTGCTTCTAACTAATTTTCAATTTCCTTTTTTAGTTTGTTAAAAATTGAGGTGAAATTCACATAAAATGAACCACTGAAAATGTATAATTCTGTGGCATTGTACATTTCACAATATCGTGAAATCATCACCTTGTTAGGTTCCCAAACGTTTTCATCACCCCAAAGGAAAACCCCATTAAGCAGTTGGAACACATTTTGTTTGTCCATTCATCTGTTAATCTATTTGGGGGGTTTTCATCTTTTAGCTATTGTGAAGAGTGCTGCTTTGAACATTTGTGTACAAGTATTCGCATATATATATTTTTTTTATTTTGTGGGGTATATACCTAGGAGTGGAATTCCTGGGTAATTCTATGACTAAGTTTTTGGAGAATTGCCAGGCTGTTTCACTGTAGCTGCCCCATTTTATATTCCCACCAGCAATGCATGAGGGCTCCAGTTCAGTTTCTCCATATCCTTACCCATATTTGTTATTTCCTCCATCCCTCCCCCCGTCCCTCACCTTTTTTACTCCCTCCCTTCTTTCCTTCCTTTCTCCTCCCTCCCTCCATATCTTTTTTCTTTTCTTTCTTTCTTTCTTTCTTCTTTCTTTCTTTCTTTCTTTCTTCTTTCTTTCTTTCTCTTTCTTTCTTTCTCTCTTCTTTCTTTCTTTCTTTCTCTCTTTCTGTTATAGCTATCCTAGTACTCAGTAAAGTGCTATTGCATTGTGATTTTGATTTGCATTTTCCTAATGGCTAATGATATGAACATCTTTTCATGAGCTTGTTGGGCATTTGCATATCTTTGGAGAGATACCTATTCAAATTCTTTCACTGTTTTCTAATAGGGCTGTTTGCCTTTTTTGTTGCTGAGTTGCACATATTCTTTATATATTTTGAACACTAGACCCTTATCAGATATTTGCAAATATTTTCTCTCATTCTGAAGGTTGCTGCCTTTTTTTTACTTCCTTGATAATGTCCTTTGATGTACAAAAGTTTTGAATTTTGATACAGTCAGATTTAGCTACTTTTTCTTTTGTTGCTCATGCCAAGAATTCATTGGCAAATCTAAGGTCATGTTTATAATAATTTCCCATTTTCCCCCTTAAGGAACATGGAAGGATTAAACTTTTCTTCCTCCTAAAAGTTAAGTATTGCCAGGTAACTTGCTCTGTACAATCAAATATGAAGTGTGCCACTTTTGGATGGAAGCTTTAACAGCAAGCAGAGAATTTGCCACATTCCCCATTTCTTGCATTGGTAGTTATGTGTGAAGAAAGCCTCCACTGAGGAATATTACTCAGCCACAAAAAAGAATGAAATCTTGCCATTTACAATGACATAGACAGAGCTAGAAAGTACTTTTCTAAGCAAAATAAGTTAGTCAGAGGAAGACAAATATTATATGATTTCACTCATATGTGGAATTTAAGAAACAAAACAAATGAGCAAATAAAAAAAAAAGAAACAGAGCAGCAAAGCGAGAAACTGTCTCAACTATAGAAAACAAACAGATGGTTATCAGAGGGGAGGTTGATGAGGGGATGGAGAAAATAGGTGATGGGGACTAAGGAGTGCAGTTGTCGTGATGAGCACAGGGTGATGTATGAAAGTGTTGAATCACTATATTGTACATCTGAAACTAATATTACACTGTATGATAACTATACTGGAATTTAAATTAAAACTTACAAAGAAAAATAAAAAGAAAGCCTCCATTGAAAGGAAATGGTTTAAGACAAGAGGAATGAGGACAAGAACATAGTTTTCTTCATTTCTCTGAGGGGATTGGGACTCCCCAAAGCCTAATTACCCTTACAGAAGACTTGGAATTTTGCCTCTGGAATTCATTTTTTCAAGGTGTGAATTATTGAATGCGTTGAGTTTTTAATTTCATATTTCTATAAATACAGGACCACACTGATGACAAATCATCTGTCAACCAGTGTTCAATAACACTGTCAATATGTGAAGCACATGTCATAAGCTTCATAAGATTACTGCCAACATAAGTTATAGGGGAAAATCAACTCTCAAAGCATTTCAATAGAAGCATAAAATATTGTCTCATAAAGTATATATGTTTTAAAAATTCTCATTAGAAAAATTTTTACAAGTGAGAAATTAATTTAAATGGGCATTTAGAAACTTTATTAAAGCTAGTATTGAGAACATAAAAAAAAATTTGCTGCAAAATTTTAGGGTAGTTTGACAGCTGAAATTTCTGGAATGTTGTAAAATAAGAAATGGTATAAGATAAACTATACATACATGTGTGTTTGTGTACAAATGTGTGTGTGTGTGTGTTGGTTCCTCCCCAACACAGATTTCCTTTTATTTTCTCTTGAGCTTCAGAATCAGTTTTATTATCTCTGCTCAGTTTAAATTATGACATTTGATTAAATTGTGATGTCTTTGTAAATGATTTCTCAAGTTTCTTCTTTCCATATGAAAATTTCCAAAAGGCATCTTTTGAGTTGCTGGGCTATAATTATAGTTTGATGTCATTGGAGGGCCACTGTGAATCAAATAGACTGGTGCTATGTTTTCTTTTGATGTAACTATTTATAGTTTTCAAAATGTTTTGAAATAAATCTTGCCATGCCATCACAAGTGTAATTTGCTATATATTCACATAATATTTTAAATGATTTTAATAGCTATGCAATTTAAGTCAATAAGCCTTATTTTAATAATCAAGATATATATGAACAATATATAACCCTCAGAATACTATGGTATGTACTCTGGGGAATGTAAATTATTAGAATTTATAGACCTCAAGGAGCTATTTGATAATTCTAGATTTCATGTATGTATAGAAGTGAAAAGAGAAATTCAGCAAGAATTTACTGATCACAAAATACAGCATCACTGAGACTGTTTAAAACATTTTAAAATTAGTTTTCAGTATATTTTCTCCCTCCCCTCCTTCACTTCTCCCTTCTGTCAACGATGCGGTCTGCACCATTTTTCACCCCTGCCTCCCTAAATTCGTATGTTGAAGACCTCTTCCCCAGTATTTCATAATGTGACTGTATTTGGTTGGTGTAGGACCTTTAATGAGGTAACAAGGTAAGATAAGGTCATTGGGGTGAGCTCTAACCCAGTATGACTGGTGTTTTTATAAAAGATGAGGACACAGACATGCATGGAAGGAAGACTGCGTGAGGACACAGCAGGAAGGAAGCCATCTACAAGCCAAGGATAGAGGCCTCAAGAGGAACCAAACCTGCTGACACCCTGATCTTGGACTTCCAGCTTCCAGAACTGTGAGGAAATAAATTTCTGTTGTTTAAGCTTACCAGTTTGTAGGACTTTGCTATGTCAGCTCCAGCATACTAGTACAGTCCTTTTACCTTTAGGAAATGTTAATGATTCACATAATATGTAGTGCTATCCATAAATTAGATTTTGCCCAATACTCTGGTTTTATTTTCCTTAATTGCCTTTCTCCTAACCTGTGCTCCAGCCGCTTCAAACATTTTCTAGCTCCCTGATGCAGTATGGGAAATATCCTTAATCCTGTGCATATGCTGTCCCCTCTGTTCGAAGAAATGCCTTTATTTATTTTTCCAGATGCAGTTCAGGGTGCTTTTCATCTTTCTGTGGAGGCTCCCTGTGGTTCCAGTGTGGTGTTGATAACTTTTTCTTCTGAACTATCCTTAAACCTTGCATGTACACATAGTACTTTAACTATTCTGAAGTGTGGACTCTTGAAAAACAGCCACTGTGCTCTATTCAACACTTCTGCTCTTGGATCTATGCAATGATTAATAAATGTTTGTAGTATTATATGCATAGCACACAGATTGAGAAAAAACCTCCATTTTTTTTGCCAATTTTCTAACTTTGTTTTTTATTTAGGGAGGGAGAGAGAAAGAGAGTAAGGGAGAGGGAGAGATAATCTTAAGCAGGCTCCATGCCCAGCACGGAGCCCAACATGGGGCTTGATCTCCCAACCCTGAAATCACGACCTGAGCTGAAATCAAGAGTTGGATGCTTAACTGACTGAGCCACCCAGGTGCCCCTCAATTTTCTAATATTCTTAAGTCAGGACTCATTTGGTTGTGTTTGAGAAAAAAAATATCAAAATTTCATTTAATCATAAGGCCAAATGATGTTATCAAACTATTTCAAATAGTTGTGGTTAAAAATAATTGTTGCTAGAAAAAAATGTGTCATTTTTGAGGCATGCTCTGTATAAAGACAAGTTTCATGGTGTATTAGCAGGGTTTCTTGGGTACAAGTGATGGAAACTAAGTTAGGTAAGGTAAGGAGAAGAGGAAGGATGGTGAGTGCCTTAAAGCGATAACAAGAAAGTTGAAGAATCAGTCTTTAGAGAAGCAGAGGCTGGGCAACCAGAACGAACCAAGCTCACTTCCAAGGGCAGTCTGGTTAGGATGCTGTTGGGGCTCATAACTTAATGATCTCAGAGACCTTCTGCCACAAATGCAGGTTCAGAGTCTGGGTGAGAATGGGCAATTGGTCAAGCATAGGCCATGTGCCCATGCTCCACCTTGCAGGCAGCCAGTGATAAGAAGAAGCTTCTGGTATTTCCAGCTTCTGTCTGGAAGGAGACAGGATGGAGGGCTCTGTCTTCCACAAAGACTCATTATGAAGCATTCTTTCAACAATGGAAGAGTCTTTGAATCAAAGTAGCACTCCCTTCACACACACACACACAAAAGTGAAATATTTGCCACAGCCCATGCTTTTGACTGTTCAACAACCATATATACCTTTCTTCTGTCCTTGCACTTGTGAAGTAAGTTGTCCTGCCTAAAATAATTCAGTCATTCCTTATGTAACTAAAATACGACACTTCCCAATGGGATACAATCTAAATTATCATCATTTACTTCAACCACCTCCAAGTTTCTTGGGCGATAGACAGTCTTCTATGTCCACTGCAATGTCTTCTGAATATTTTACAACTTAAGGTCTTAGTTTCAACATTAATGTCACCAGAACACCTTATTCACAATGTGGGGGAAAAGGATAGGAAAGGGAAAGGAGATCATTTAAAAAAAATATGAACATAAACATGACCCAGCAGGGGAGGAAAGATAAGGAGAGACTACATTCTCTACAACCTGTTCCACGTTCCCTCTGTCTTCAGCCAGTACCTCAGCTTGTTCACTCATTGGGGTAAATTAATTTTCATCACCGAGGATCCTCCACCCTTGGTGAACTGGCCTGCATGCA
>NW_027824608.1:0-273 GCF_054177405.1 Leptonychotes weddellii | reverse complement strand
AGAGCACATACCCTCCCCAGTGTCTATCACCCAGTCACCCCATCCCTCCCACCCCACCCCCCACTCCAACAACCCTCAGTTTTAAACTCCACTTCTTGACACAAGGAGCTGCTATGTTCTCAAATTAACTTCTTATTCTTGAATCCCTTCCACCTTTTCTCCCTGACTCTCTTTGCCCAAATTTGTAAGTTAACATTCTGTTGCTCCAAGAGTTTCTCCTGCTAGCTCATCCAATTCTGCAACCACTACTACCACCACTGGTAATAACAACAA
>NW_027824607.1:0-273 GCF_054177405.1 Leptonychotes weddellii | reverse complement strand
AAGATTTTATTTATTTATTTGACAGAGAGAGAGAGAGAGACAGGAGAGAGGGAACACAAGCAGGCGGAGTGGGAGAGGGAGAAGCAAGCTCCCCGCTGAGCAGGGAGCCCGATGTGGGGCTCGATCCCAGGACCCTGGGATCATGACCTGAGCTGAAGGCAGATGCTTAATGACTGAGCCACCCAGGCGCCCCAATGCACTCTTTTCTGTTGCTGAGTTGTATTCTGTTATATGGATGTACCACAGTTTGTTTATCCATTCACCTATTAATGG
>NW_027824606.1:0-273 GCF_054177405.1 Leptonychotes weddellii | reverse complement strand
ATATGGGGGAGCCATGGATCAAGAATGATTTCTCATAACGTATTCAGTTGATTAGTGATGTATTTACAACAAGGATAATTTCAGTCCTCATCTAGACTCAGTCCAAGAATCACAGAGCTTCCTGCCATAGTGTAAATCAAGAGATGGCCCTTCTGCCAGCCACCCCAAGTGGGGCAGTCTCATGGTTTGCAAACAAACCTGTCTGTAGGCACATCCTCCTCCCACGATGCTCTACCCTCCATATTCCAAACTCCTACCTTGTTCAATTCCACT
>NW_027824605.1:0-273 GCF_054177405.1 Leptonychotes weddellii | reverse complement strand
CATAAAAATGAGTGAGTTTTCAAAATTTAAATATAAAAGTATTCCATATTTGTTCATTTCCATAATGATATGTAACTTTTTTCACATATTCAGACCACATTTTATATTCTTAAATATTATTTTATATGCTTATTCATATAGGTCCTATATCTTTGTTATATTTCTTCTTTTTTTGACAATTGCATTTTTATTTTTTATTCTTATGTTAATCCCCATACATTACATCATTAGTTTTAGATATAGTGTTCCATGATTCATTGTTTGTGCATAACA
>NW_027824604.1:0-273 GCF_054177405.1 Leptonychotes weddellii | reverse complement strand
TAAACATACCTCCCCATGCAAGTGATGATACTTCAAATAAATTTATTTATTTATTTATTTTAAGTTGGCTCCACGCTAGACCTGGAGCCTAACGTGGGGCTTGAACTCACAAACCTGAGATCAAGACCTAAGCTAAGATCAAGAATCAGACGCTTAAAAGACTGAGCCACCCAAGTGCCCCCAAATTATATATATTTTATAATTTAATGTACCATAACTGATTAGGATTATTTCTGAGAGACAAGACTTAATGGGGAAAAATAAGAAAGATTA
>NW_027824603.1:0-273 GCF_054177405.1 Leptonychotes weddellii | reverse complement strand
GTTCTTGTTTTGTGGTTACCATGATTCTTACATATAACAACTTATATTGATAACATTCTATTTTAAATTGATAATAAAATATAAACGCATTCTAAAGCTGTTTTTACTTTCTCCCACCACATTTTATGTTTTTGATGTCACATTTTACATATTTTTATCTCGTGTATCCCTGAATGAATTATTGTAATTATAGGGTGTTATTTATTTATTTATTTATTTATTTTTATTATTATGTTATGTTAATCACCATATATCACATCATTAGTTTTTGAT
>NW_027824602.1:0-273 GCF_054177405.1 Leptonychotes weddellii | reverse complement strand
TGAATCATGGAACACTTCATCTAAAACTAATGATGTAATGTATGGGGATTAACATAAGAATAAAAAAAAAAATTAAAAAAAAAAAAAAGAAGCAAGCAAGGCGACCAGATCTCCCTATTTTGCAAAAGAGTTGCCTGGCCATGGATATTCCAAGCAAGAAATCATTTGAAAAGAGTTTTTAAATCACTAAAATAGGAGAAACGAGTCTAAGAAGATAAACCAAAAAAGTGGGAATTTTTTTAATGAACATTTTTAAGGCATATAGAAATTGCA
>NW_027824601.1:0-273 GCF_054177405.1 Leptonychotes weddellii | reverse complement strand
TCAACATTCCAAATCAACCAACATGATAGATCACATTAATAAAAGACAAGAACCATATGATAAAAAAAAAAAACCCCAAACCATATGATACTCTCAACTGTTGCAGAAAAAGCATCTGACAAAATACAGAATCATTTCTTGATTAAAACTCTTCAAAGTATAGGCATAGAGGGTACCTCAGTATCATAAAAGCCATCTATGAAAAGCCCACATGGAATTTCATCCTCAATGGGGAAAAACTGAGAGCTTTTCCCTTAAGGTCAGGAACACAAC
>NW_027824600.1:0-273 GCF_054177405.1 Leptonychotes weddellii | reverse complement strand
TGAATTTAGGACAAGACAACATCCCAGTCTTTTTTCCTCCTTTTCACCTCCACATGATAGGCATTCTGCAGCCAATGTTTTAGATGGTAACATATGTCCAAATAAGTCGACAATCAGCCAATTTTGAAGTCAGTCATTTGAGGCAAAACAACATATGAAACACTTCAGTGCTAGTTATGAAAGTAATATATGCTATACTCAGTAATGACTAGCTTATGGAAAGTGTTATCTTTAATATTTCCAATAGTTTTTCTAGAGTTTTATGCGTTTTTT
>NW_027824599.1:0-273 GCF_054177405.1 Leptonychotes weddellii | reverse complement strand
AACTCATACAATAACAAAACAAAAAAAAATCCAATTAAAAATGGGCATAGGAACTAAACAGACATTTTCCCAAAGACATATAAATGGCCAAAAGGTACATGAAAAGGTGCTCAACATCACTAAGCATTAGGGAAATGCAAATGAAAACCACAATGTGATACCACTTCATACCTTACTAGAATGGCTATCATCAAGAAGAGAAGAGATAACAAATGTTGGTGGGGATGTGAGCATAAAGAAATGCTTGTACACTGTTGGTAGGAATGTAAATGG
>NW_027824598.1:0-2510 GCF_054177405.1 Leptonychotes weddellii | reverse complement strand
CCAGTTCCATCCATGTTGATGCAAATGGTGGGTATTCATCCTTTCTGATGGCTAAGTAATATTCCATCATATATATGGACCACATCGTCTTTATCCATTCGTCTGTTGAAGGGCATCTCGGCTCTTTCCATAGTTTGGCTATTGTGGACATTGCTGCTATGAACATTGGGGTGCATGTGCCCCTTCTTTTCACTACATCTGTATATTTGGGGTAAATATCCAGTAGTGCAATTGCCAGGTCATAGGGTAGCTCTATTTTTAACTTTTTGAGGAAACTCCATACTGTTTTCCAAAGTGGCTGTACCAACTTGCATTCCCACCAACAGTGTAAGAGGGTTCCCCTTTCTCTACATCCTCTCCAACATTTGTTGTTTCCTGCCTTGTTAGTACACTTTAATTATCTCACAATTTAATTTGTCAATTATCCCTCGATAAAACGGAAAAAAAAAAACATAAAATTGGTGGGTACAGCAAGGGAAGGGTTTTATGGTGAGGTTTCCAAGAATCTTGAAGAGTAAACTGTCACTTGATGCTCTCTGTTGAAAACCTGGACAGTCTGGTATTAAGTGAAATAGGATTTTGGAGAAATTTCCAGAATGAACAGTGAAGTTATCTGCAACTTTTATCTTCATGGGCAGGAGTTTCCTGGAATAGGAAAGTCCTATGGATGAAGACAATGAAGTAGTTAGGTCCTATTAAAAGTGGACAGTGCTCTGCATGTGTGCAGGATGGTTTCAGGTCTCTATCCTCTTCTTTCTCTATGACATTCTTCTGTTTCAGGAAATGGAGACCCATTGGAAGAGCACTAGGGAAGTAATGGTCACCTTACTTTAGAACTGTAAACATCAGCAGTGAGAAAGGGCTATATCTTTCAACCTTACCTCCTCTATCATGAGCAAGACTTATTCCTTAACCTCTACTTCAGAGTGGCTATTAGGGTTCATGAATTTAAACCTCCTCACTCTCAGATTTCTAATGAAATAAATATAAAGCGATAAACAGGTACCAGAGCAGAAGAGAGGGGAAAGAGCAGATGTTACATTTACTTGTTTAATTCATGTGCTTTGAGACTTTCAGAAATATTTGGTGGGGAAAATTATTTGTAGTGGGAACAAATAACCTAAATTTATAAAGTTAGTTATTAAGGCATATGCATAATACAATAATCATATAAGCAGTATAATACTTCTGAAAGGTATGTGGGGAAATGCTATTAAGTGGGCCAGCTATAATTTGTTTTGTCTTATTATATGCTTGGTTAAAAATGGCTGTTCTCATAATCAAATGAATTCTAGAAGAAGTGAGTGTTGTGATTCAATTTTAAAACATGAAAAATGTTTTTAATAAAATACTTATTTAATTTTTTGGAAAAAAAATATTGCAACTTGACAAAAGGCATTAAAATGCTAAGCAGAATTCTGGAAAGAAAGCCAGCATGTCAAGGACCCTCCATGTAATGGGAGGCTAGCAAATCCTCCTGACCTGACTGAGGAGACAAGAAAAACACATTGAAATTCTTACAGTTACAAGACTCTACATGGACACACACTTTAGCCAACAAGGCTCAGGTGATCGCAATGGCATCATCCTTATTTTAAGTAACATAAAGGGAACTGGACTGGCTTGGGTGTGCACATTGTACCTCCCTTCTCTTGGCCCTAACAGGACCTCTCTTCTTCCCCACATGCTTCCCTTTAAGATGAGGGTATCAAGCCTATGTAAAGGCAAAGGTCACAAACTCCAATGCCCACAGAGAACAGGAACTCAACAGAAGATGAAGTGGGCCACAGTTAGATTAAGGTGAGTGTAAGGAATGGTGGTCATTGGTGAGCTAAGAGCACAGCTACTCAGATCTAGTTGATTGTTACTGTATGGGAATATTTTTGCTCAATGGTCCAAACGTTTCAGTGTTTCGAGAAATGCTAGCAATTCAGATTTTTGTATGCTAGTTTTCTATTTATAAAGCATATTTTAATGGCCGAGAAAATTCCACACATCTGCAGGTTGAACTTTGTGGGCCTCATCTTGTTTAAATAGCTGAATTCTAAAGACATAATAGCCAATACACAATTGACTTTGTCTCTGGCTCCTCTCAGATGTCAGAAAGCAGGCCATTGCATCCTCTTTTGCCTAAAGCAGGATCTGAATTTCCATGGTTAGGGACACATTATTCTTTTAGAACAGGGGACCTTTCATTCCTTATTAAACATTAAAATATCTCTGGTTATTAACTTATTGAGGTAATACAATAAATCTAATCTACTAGAAGCTTCTGCTGAAACTGATGGGAAGAGAGTAAAGCTCTGGGGAAGTGGTACCACCGTGTTAAAAAAATCACTTCTTCAAAATGCAGATGCTCTAGCTGCCACCCTGGAGATTTGAGGTCTCTAGAATTGGAGGAGAGGCCAAACCGCCTGCTCAGCGAGCACTCCTGGGTGATTCTCACGTAGGTAGTTTTCTGGAAATAAACAAACAAAAACAAAAACCTGGACAGCAGTTCTCAAACTTTA
>NW_027824596.1:0-273 GCF_054177405.1 Leptonychotes weddellii | reverse complement strand
CAGAGAGCTTTGGACCCCTGCCAGGGAGTGGGCCCCCCACCTGGGAAATTCAGATTGGCTTGGTCTGTAGGGCCACCAGCCACCAGCATCGTGTAAACACTCTCGCAGGAGCGGCCAGTACTGGGAGAGCTGGGGAGAGGTAGGGAGTGTTGGGGAGAGGTAGGGAGAGCTGGGGAGAGGTGGGGAGTGTTGGGGAGAGGTGGTGAGTTGGGAAGAGCTGGGAAGAGGTGGGGAGAGCTGGGGAGGGCTGGGGAGTGGGGGAGAGGTGGGGAA
>NW_027824595.1:0-273 GCF_054177405.1 Leptonychotes weddellii | reverse complement strand
TCCCTCCCGTGTCCGAGCGTGCCCTTAGATGGGGTCCGTATTTCTGTGTCAGCCAAACATGCAGTAAGTTCCCGTGATCGCGGTTCCCTCGAAACTTCTGGAGATCCCAGGCTCTGCTGGTGGAGTAACCTATGAATCATGGCACTTGGCCACATCCAGGGAAGATCAATGTGGTCACACCTACAGCCAGCGGCTCCCCGTTGAGGAATGTTCCATGGAGCCCACGCAGGCCGCATCTGGTCTCTGGGTGCCTGGCTGGGATCACGCGGTTGG
>NW_027824594.1:0-273 GCF_054177405.1 Leptonychotes weddellii | reverse complement strand
GAGCCCGATGCGGGACTCGATCCTGGGACTCCAGGATCATGACCTGAGCCGAAGGCAGTCGCTTAACCAACTGAGCCACCCAGGCGCCCTCAGCATCATATTTCTATTGTAGATTTATATTTATCGTCTCCATACTTCACCACTCTTCTACTGAAGACATCTTAAATAACTGATTCCAGACTTGCCTTTTATTTTCCCAGCTCTTTGAAGGTCTGCAATTTATTTGGGGAGATTTCAACACACATATCTTGCTTTTACTTTTTTTTTTTTTTT
>NW_027824593.1:0-273 GCF_054177405.1 Leptonychotes weddellii | reverse complement strand
AAAAAAATAAAATATAAGAACTCATTTTATACAGGATCTTTAAAACAAAAATTCTGTGAGCTGCCAGACTAGGAGAATGCTAATAGCATCACATTTTCAGAGTATTGTATTAGTAATTTAAGATGAAGATAACATTTTTTTTACATGATGTTAACGCCTGAAAGAGAAATAATAACAATTTAAAAATAAAAAAAAAATAGCTCACCCTCAATCCAGTCATTGTTTTCTCTAGGGAGGGAACTCTCAGAGCTACTTTTTGCCAGCTTATGTTCC
>NW_027824592.1:0-273 GCF_054177405.1 Leptonychotes weddellii | reverse complement strand
AATCATGGAACACTACATCTAAAACTAATGATGTAATGTATGGGGATTAACATAAGAAAAATAAATAAAAGAATAAAAAAAAAAAAAAAACCATCTCCCTGTCACTGTAACTTCCCCTGGTGGTAAATTCACAGGAGCTACAATTCATAGGATGCCATTCCCATGGTGTCCCTGTCTCAGCCTCTCAGGGAAGCTGGACCAGATCCTGGACTCTAAGGTAGATGTCCCTGGAGGCAAGAGCCAGGATGTCAGTCCAGGCCTGGGGTCACCACG
>NW_027824591.1:0-273 GCF_054177405.1 Leptonychotes weddellii | reverse complement strand
TTCAGTTTCTACAGCGCTTGCTGTCATGTGCGTGGTAGCAGACAGATGTGGGCTCAGGTCCTAGCTTAGTAGCTTCCTGAGTCATCTTGGACAAGCCACGTGACCTCTCTGTGCCTCAGTTTCCTCATGTGTAAAATACTGTCTCTAAGGTTGTTGTGAGGATGAAAGTAGCTGAGAACACAAAGGCCCTGTGTCTGGCGCTCTGGGAGCCTTTTTGCTTTTTCGACCAAAGGCCCAGGAGCAACTGGATGGGCACCGTTGACCGAGTAGGTT
>NW_027824590.1:0-273 GCF_054177405.1 Leptonychotes weddellii | reverse complement strand
CTCTGCCATCTTCTGGCTGCCTCATCCTCCGTGACCTTGGGTGGGGCCCATGACCTCTTGGGGCTGAGTCTCCCGTCTGTAAGTTGGATCCGTTCACTGTCCCTCTATCCCAGGGTTGAGGGAAGGATTTAGTGAGGTAATCTGTGTGAAACACTTACAACCGTGCGGGGCGTGCAGGGCATGCATGGGTACGCACTGTTGCTCTTTTGTTTTTGTTTTAATTTAAATTCAATTAATTAACATATACTGTACTATTAGTTTCAGAGGTAGAGG
>NW_027824589.1:0-273 GCF_054177405.1 Leptonychotes weddellii | reverse complement strand
GATTAGCCTCTGAATTAGTGAATGAGTAAAGCAGAGGGTCCTTCCCAATGTGGTGGGCCTTGTCTAACCCACTGAAGACCTGAATGGAACAACAAGGCAAAGGAAGGTTGAATTCCCTCTCTACCTGTTGGACCCAGGACATCAATCTTCTCCTGCCCTTAGTGCTCTTAGTTCTTAGGTCTTCTCACCCAGACTGGAATGTACACCATTGGCTCTTTAGCTCTCAGGCCTTTGAACTACACCCTGGCTTTCCTGGGTCCCCAGCCTGCAGAT
>NW_027824588.1:0-2511 GCF_054177405.1 Leptonychotes weddellii | reverse complement strand
GGGGCCTCTAACTTGTCTCCACTGGGCCTGTAGGTGACAGTGGGACACCACGGGTCCTCGGTCGTCACACCAGGTATGGGCACACCATGTCACTTTGCCTCCTTCCTGGAGTCCCACCCTAGGTGCAGTGTCCCCCTGCCTCCCAGCCACACCCCTGCTCCATCCCCCAGAAGGGGAAGGGGTTGCTGGTGAGCAGGGCCTTTCACTCGTCTGGTGCAGGGCAGACTGGTCCACAGTGGCCTCTGTGCTCCCCACCTGCACACCCTCAGAGCCGTGAGCTCCTCCCTTGCTGCTCCAGAGCATGAAAACGGGGAAGGGGGGTGACACTGAGCTAAGAGGGGCTCCCGGGTGATGTCAACCCAGCTTCATCGGGGAGAGAAGGGTTCCTGGGGTAGCTGTGCCCTACTCCCCCAGGAGATGGGGAGCAGGATTTCTCCCACCTCTGCACTGAGGGCCAACCTTGCGCCTCCAAACCCCGCGCCCCACTCTGACATAGGACTCGGTCTTCCACAGGTCCCGGAGCCCGAGGGGGATTTCTGCCTCTGCAGACCCTCCCTACAGCCACACAAGTTCAAGGTAGAGAGAAAGCAGGAGAGAATGGGCGGAGCCAGATCCTGGTCTTGGTCTTGTTCATCTTGTCACGGAAACCGAAGGCGTGTGAGGGAGGGGGTGGGGGTGCACCACACGGTCCCCCTCCCTCCAAGGCCCCATGCCTTCTGGAAGCCAAAGCAAGCACTCGGGGAGAGCAGACCTTGATCCTTCCCTTCCCCCGAGCAGGGCACAGACAGAGGCCAGCATCTCTCATGAGAAAGAAACATTTATTTTGGGGAAACAATAAAAATTGTGGTCCAGAGAAGACATTAGCCCATAGAGGATGTGCTAACATGAGAAATAAAAGTTCTTCTCTGCACTGTTTGCATTTTTTCTTGGAGAAAAGCTGTCCTACCAGGAAAGGCATGAGAAGCACCCACTGACTGGCCAGATGAGACGTATCTTTGAAGGAGGCAGTGCCTCGGGCAGTGGGTGTGCGGAGGGCGGCCCGAAGCTCCTGGCACCATGGACCCATGCTGGCAGGGTCTGCCCGGGCACCCTGGCACCCTGGCTGGGAAGGCCCACCTGTTGTCCCTGCTTCTGATCCACTCGGTCTTGGCATAGCTGTGGCCCTTGGCGGTGGCTTGCTGGTTGGAAGCTGTCTCTCTCATCACTCTCCTCTGCTCTTGATAGGAGAGGACTCTGTGGTAGCAGACATTGGGACCTGCTGAAGCCTGGAGATCCCTTTGGCACCAGCTGAACTCCGGGGCCTGAACTCCATGGTGAGGCACCATTTTCTGCTGTAGGATCTGTCCCACAGCCGTCACGAGCACCTGAGCCTCGGCAGTTGCACTGTCCACAGCTGATCTGCCTGTGACCGGTCCCCGACTCCGGGATGATGAAGACTTGCCTTTTTGAAGGGAATCTTCCAGTCCTTTGCCTTTACTGGAAAAAACCCACTGTATAAAGTGCCTCATCCTTCTCCTGAAGTAGCTTTCTGGAGGAGCCGTCTCCTTTTTCAGCAAGAGTTGACGGGCCTTTCTTCCTGAGGACTCCACCGTGTCCTTGTGCTGGACAGTATGGCTCATCTCACTGATTTGGAGGATCTTTAGTGCTGACAACTCTTTTCCAGGCTCTCTCGGGCTGCGCCTCCTGTAGTACTCTCTCTCAGCAGTGGGGGCAGATGACTTGCTCGGGCTCTTATACTGGTCCCGCAGTCCCAGGGGCTCTGGCTGCCTCTGGATTTTCTGTCCTCTTGATGTGAGGCCGTACAGCACCTGGGAAGTTGATGTGTCTTCACTGGACCCACTCTGGAAGCCGTACAGAGACCCCTGAGAAGCCAAGATGTCTGCGGCAAGGAATACATCGGACTGACAGTCTTGAAGAAGGCTGTCAGTGGCACAGTCTTGAAGGAGGACACCAGTTTCACAGTCTTGAAGGAGGACACCAGTTTCACAGTCTTGAAGGAGCACGCTGGCGGCATTGTCTTGAGGCTGGTTCTCTGACTCCATGAACTTCCGGAGCTCAAACTCTCTAAGCTGTGCATCAAGGCATAGCTCTTCTGGGTCTTGGGCGACCAACTCTGTAGGTGGCGAGGGGCTGTCACTTTTCTCTGAAGACCCTGATCTTCTCAGATCTGCATGGATGGTTTGGTTGTTGGCCCACACACCGGGTTCCAAGGTGACTCCCCAAGCGGGAGCCTCCTCGACCTCCCCAGCGTCCCTGAACTCTTTGGCACTCAAATACTGGGACTCTAAGTTGAGCTCTAGCACTTCTATGCTATAGCAGGAGTCTTGTGAGGCCCAACCCCCACTCTCCTTCCTTGGCTCACTTGTGGCCATTGCTGGACTTGGACTTGACTCCAGGTTGCTATTCATAAGAGTCCCTGAGGCAGGTTCACTGTGCCAGATTCTGCCCACAAAGCTGAATGTGAGGGTCTGAGAAGGTGACCTGGCCTCCTGTCCAGCCAGAGGGGCTTCC
>NW_027824587.1:0-273 GCF_054177405.1 Leptonychotes weddellii | reverse complement strand
AGAAAATTGTTTGCCTGTGTTAGAAAACTGCCAGCATAGGATCGAAGACCATACAGGCTCCCGTACAGAAGTTTCTCTCCCATCTGAACTACATACAGCCAGCAAGTTGGTTGTGAATTCACTAATACCCTCCAATGATGCAAAGAAGAAGAAATGGAACAAATAATCCTAAAATTTGTATGGAACCAGAAAAGACCCCGAATAGCCAGAGGAATGTTGAAAAAGAAAAGCAAAGCTGGTGGCATCACAATTCCGGACTTCCAGCTCTATTAC
>NW_027824586.1:0-273 GCF_054177405.1 Leptonychotes weddellii | reverse complement strand
AAGCATTCTATGCTTATGGATTGGAAGAACAAACATTGTTAAAATGTCTGTAACTACCAAAAGCAATCTACACGTTTATTAATGCATCTTAATACCACCAGTATTTTTCACAGAGCTAGAATAAATAATCCTAAAATTTGTATGGAACCACAAAAGACCCCCAATAGCCAAAGCAATTCTGAAAAAGAAAAACAAAATTAGAGGCATCACAATTCTGTATTTCAAACTATATTACAAAGTTGTAGTCATCAAGGCAGTATGGTACTGGGTGCT
>NW_027824585.1:0-273 GCF_054177405.1 Leptonychotes weddellii | reverse complement strand
ACTGCTTTATAGTCTATATGCTCTCCATTTTCTACATTCACAGTACTCTGACAATCAGGGAGGCTTAAATGCTATTTGAATATACCTCCAGTGCAGTGAATTCCACCCTCCCCAAGATACTGGCCCAAGTACCTGATGTCAGGTAAGAAGATAACCCCCGGCCCAGATACAGCTCAGTGATTGACCCTCACTGCCTTCCCGCATTTGAATTCTTTTTTTTTTTTTTTAAAGATTTTATTTATTTATTTGAGAGAGAGAGAATGAGAGACAGAG
>NW_027824584.1:0-273 GCF_054177405.1 Leptonychotes weddellii | reverse complement strand
TCTCACCACAGAGGAAACTAAAATCAATCTTGCTAGTAGGTCTGTTTAATTATAGTACAACGAGCAGCTTCTCTCCTTCTTTGCATATTTTATAATGTCTTCATGAATAAATTAAATAAATCAAGCTGAGAGAACTGTATGATTCATTCCCTGATTTTCATTCTTCTGTCTCTCAAGAAATCTGAAAAGTACCATATTCCCAAAAGCCTGTTTTCACTAAGTACTTGGTCACAATCATTACACGGATTTCTAAATGGCTACATTGTCACCGCC
>NW_027824583.1:0-273 GCF_054177405.1 Leptonychotes weddellii | reverse complement strand
AACTGGTGGATATTATGCTGAAAAAATAAGGCAATCAGAGAAAGACATGTATCATATGACCTCACTGATATGAGGAATTCTTAATCTCAGGAAACAAATGGTTGCTGGAGTGATGGGGGGTGGGAGGGATGGGGTGGCTGGGTGATAGACATTGGGGAGGGTATGTGCTATGGTGAGCACCGTGAATTCTGTAAGACTGTTGAATCACAGACCTGTACCTCTGAAACAAATAATACATTATACGTTAAATAAAAAGAAGATAGCAGGAAGGGA
>NW_027824582.1:0-273 GCF_054177405.1 Leptonychotes weddellii | reverse complement strand
AAAAAAGTCTTTTAAAAAATAATTAATTAATCTCTTCCTCTACATACTTTTGCTTTTGTTTCTCTGGAGAGTCATAATATAGAGTTTAAAATACATTTGTTGAATTGATGAATGTGTACCTAATCAATCTCTTTGAGGAAGAAGAAATTGAGAGAAGTTAAGGGATTTGCTTAAGGATTTGCTTAAGGACAGCCACCCAGTAAAGAGATGGAATTTGAACTCACTTTCTTTCCAAGCCTAAGTCCTGGCTCTCTCCCAAGTATGCTGACTCCA
>NW_027824581.1:0-273 GCF_054177405.1 Leptonychotes weddellii | reverse complement strand
ACTAATGATGTAATGTATGGGGATTAACATAAGAATAAAAAAAAATACACTGCTTCTTATAGAAGCACAAACATCACTGAAACCACCTACAATTCCACTATCTACCTACTTACTAGCGGTGTAAACTTCCGGCTGTTAAACTTTATGAGACTCAGTTACCTCTTCTGTGAAAAGGAGAAAAATAGCACCCTCCTTGCTGAAATGCAGATTCCTGAGTTCCACTCTTAAAGATTTGGCAGCTGGTGGGGTGGCCCAGGAACTAGCATTTTTGGA
>NW_027824580.1:0-273 GCF_054177405.1 Leptonychotes weddellii | reverse complement strand
CCACAGAGTGAGAGGAGCCAGTGGGAGGGAAAAGCCCTTAGATGATCCATGAAAACATTCTCCTGCAGCTCCTGTTTCTCTGGAAGATTCCCCGTGAGTGGGAACAGTGTGGCCTGCAGTTCAGGGGTGAGCAGGGTGGACAGATCTGGTTTTCAGTTCGCAAAGGAGTGAGGAGGCAGCAGGAGGAGAGCAGGCAGGGGTCTGTGCAGGGCAGCAGGGGAGGGGGGGCCCTGGGCAGCTAGTCCGGACACTCCCATGGAAAGACCTGTCACC
>NW_027824579.1:0-273 GCF_054177405.1 Leptonychotes weddellii | reverse complement strand
GAGTCTTCCACAAATTGTAGACATATGGACAAAATAAATGACTATTGCTATTTTAAGCCACTATATTTTGGGACTGTTTGTTACTCAGCAATAGCAACTAAAACACTTTCACTTTGTGGCCTCCTCAAAGATAATTTATTTCTGCCCTTTTAGTGACTGCTATGATGGATCACTCCATTACATTGTACTGTGCAGTGATCTCAGGGAAAGATGACTCAGTAAGTTAATTTCTAGATGATTACGATATATTCTCCAAAAATGCTGCTTTTTCAT
>NW_027824578.1:0-273 GCF_054177405.1 Leptonychotes weddellii | reverse complement strand
TTACAATTGTTAGATTTTCTTGTTGGATAGACCCTTTAAATATAGTATAGTGTCCCTCTACATCTCTTAGTACAGTCTTTGGTTTGAAATCTAATTTGTCTGATATGAGGATTGATACCCCAGCCTTATTTTGAGGTTCTTTGGCATGGTAAATTGTTCTCCATCCCCTCACTTTCAATCTGGAGGTGTCTTTAGGTTCCAAATAAGTCTCTTGTAGACAGCATATGGATGGCTCCTGCTTTTTTTTCCAATCTGAAACCCTGTGTCTTTTCA
>NW_027824577.1:0-2511 GCF_054177405.1 Leptonychotes weddellii | reverse complement strand
ATTTGTTTCAGAGGTACAGATCTGTGATTCAACAGTCTTGCACAATTCACAGCGCTCACCATAGCACATACCCTCCCCAATGTCCATCACCCAGCCACCCCATCCCTCCGGCCCCCCACCACTCCAGCAACCCTCAGTTTGTTTCCTGAGATTAAGAATTCCTCATATCAGTGAGGTCATATGATACATGTCTTTCTCTGATTGACTTATTTCGCTCAGCATAATACCCTCCAGTTCCACCCATGTCGTTGCAAATGGCAAGATTTCATTCTTTTTGATGGCTGCATATGTTTTTTTTTTCTATCACACCACACTGTTTTTTATTTGCTCATTCATTCATTCATTCATTCCCTTTTTGTTTCAGCAGATATTTATTGAGTATGAGTCCTTAAGACAGATGACATGGGACAAGTAAGAACCAGGGAACTAAACGTCTGCAAAGTATCATATTTCAGTGAAGTCCATAAGACATGTTGTGGGAACTCAGAGTAGAGAAAAGTCAGTTCCAGCTGGGAGGTGGCATCTTAGTGTGTGGACAGCGGGGTCAGAGGGACAAGAATTCTAGGTACAGGAAACAGCATGAAGCAAATCCAAGGGTCAGAAAACAACAGGGAACAGAGAATTGCAGGACTAAAGAAGAGAGGTTTCTACAGCCACATGCCTCATTGTAGGACATTTGGAACCATATTTAAGATGGACAGATTTCACATATATATCAGAGCCCTTCTGAAAGTTTGGAATTTACGGCAACACTGGGCCACCTTCACCGCTGGACACATGCTGCTAAAGGTAAGTAACAGCTCCCCCTTTCATGGGCAGTGTCTGATCTACTTCGCTTGCGCTGATGCGCGTGTTTATATTACCTGCTCAGTCACTGTGTGCATTTGCGTTCAACCCTGTGAGTAAGTGGCAACAGATGAAGCTGGAAGGAGAGGTTGAGGCATTGGCAGGTCTCTTTCCTCAAGGGACCAGTTGATGGAAAAGTCAGCTCCAAGGGTACTGAGCCTGTATGGTGTTAGCTGCTTAAATAAGCTTTTAGCACCTCCCTGTGTGAGGAGATGGAGCCTGGAAGCAGTGAGAGCCCAGGACAAGTCCGCTCTTGCCTGGGAATTTACAGTCTGCGGAGCCTGCGGGGCAGATAGTTCTCTAGACAGAAAGTGGGCATTTGGGAGAGCTGGAGGGCTGCGGAATTGTGGGCTTGGTCAAACAGCCTTTTCTTAAAAGGTGAAACTAGTCAGTGATTAGTGATGTCCTGCTTCTCCATTATTACCTTGGGGCCTGTTCTGTGACTTAAATGTTAGCTTTATTTAGCCAGCCAGGGAAATTACCGTGGCTCAGTGAAGGGGGAAGACCTATGAATGTCTAAGATCAGTGTGGCATTTTCTTAACCTAGAGATAAATGTTGGACCACATGTCGAGGGAAGAGAGAGAGAAAAGAGAGGAGGAGAGAAACACACACAGAGACAGAGACAACTACCAAAAAAGAAAAATACAACAAATCTTTTGAGCATCTACTGTGTGCCATGCATCTTTCCTGTTGGTCAAACTGGTGACCATATGGTGGGGAACATGCTAGATATCTTTTCACCGATGGCCAATACTGTAGAAGTTATTTATCTGAATACAAAAATACACAAATGTGAAGGCTCTCGGTCAGTTAAGCCCAGAGCAGATGGAAAGTCGGTGACAGGAACCAGGCAGTTGCATGTAGCTTAAGTGCATTTGAAGACTGACTCTCATTCTAAGAAACAGGTAAAGGAACGTTAACTCAGGTCAGGGAAGTAAGTTAGTGTCGTGGCCAGAGCACGCATTTGGAGTTCAGCATTTCACAGTTTAAACGGTGCTCTTTCCCTTACAAGCTCTGCGGTAACTGTTGCTTCGAGCCTCAGTTTCCTCTTCTATAAAAATAGGAACCATAACTTTTTCGTTACAGAGTTTGGGGGAGGATTGAAAGATATCCCATCTTCAGACACCCAGTAGGTACTTTATAAATAAGAAATCACATTCCTCTTCAGCTTTCTTCGTGACATGGTCCAAGTCATTAGCAATCCCCACTAGTTTTAGTCATGCTGGGGGATAGGAGACAAATTCAGGTCCCAGAACCTCTAAATGAAAGCTGTTGAAAAATATATGTTCTCTCACTTCCTTATTTGGCTGCCTGCAAATTATGTCTCTTGATGCATGCGGGTTCCTCTGCTCTTCCATGACTTCAGACACTGAACTTTGAGTCTTTGTCACATCAGCAGCACCAAGTAATTCTATACAGAAGTCTGACATTTCCAGTTGAAAAAAATAAATTGATTAAAATTCAAAAGGCATGTAGCGTTCGGCATTTAAAGGTCGAGGAATCTAGGGAACTATCAACTGTAAGATAATTCAACATTTAACGTGGGTGGGGGCAACCAGGATGTGTTTCGTTCCCTCATTGCCCCAGCATTTGACTGCTGGGAACATAATTGTGGCAAATATAATTACAGCCTCAAGATGGGCCATCCATCTTTTTTTTTTTTT
>NW_027824576.1:0-273 GCF_054177405.1 Leptonychotes weddellii | reverse complement strand
AACTAATGATGTAATGTATGGGGATTAACATAAGAATAAAAAAAATACACTGCTTCTTATAGAAGCACAAACAGCACTGAAACCACCTACAATTCCACTATCTACCTACTTACTAGCGGTGTAAACTTCCGGCTGTTAAACTTTATGAGACTCAGTTACCTCTTCTGTGAAAAGGAGAAAAATAGCACCCTCCTTGCTGAAATGCAGATTCCTGAGTTCCACTCTTAAAGATTTGGCAGCTGGTGGGGTGGCCCAGGAACTAGCATTTTTGGA
>NW_027824575.1:0-273 GCF_054177405.1 Leptonychotes weddellii | reverse complement strand
GCGCCTGGGTGGCTCAGTTGGTTAAGCGACTGCCTTCGGCTCAGGTCATGATCCTGGAGTCCCGGGATCGAGTCCCGCATCGGGCTCCCTGCTCGGCAGGGAGTCTGCTTCTCCCTCTCCCACTCCCCGTTTGTGTTCCCTCTCTCGCTGTGTCTTTCTCTGTCAAATAAATAAATAAAATCTTTAAAAAAAAAAAATGGCTCACCTTCTAAGCCTCCTGATTTCTGATTTCTCCTTGGCTTCATTGCCAGTTAAATCCTCTCTTGCTAGATT
>NW_027824574.1:0-273 GCF_054177405.1 Leptonychotes weddellii | reverse complement strand
TTTATATGTAAATACATGACTTTCTTTTAGCGAGAGTGTCCAAAACTCTAAAAATTACCAATTATGTGATCTACTTTTTTGATAGCTATCGTTTTTCCCTCTCCTTTATGACAACTTAGAAATATCATTTTTAGGGGACGACTGGGTAGCTCAGTCATTAAGTGTCTGCCTTGGGCTCAGGTCATGGTCCCAAGGTCCTGGGATCGGGCCCCGCGTTAGGCTCCCTGCTCAGTGGGAGGCCTGCGTCTCCCTCTCCCACTCTCCCTGCTTGTA
>NW_027824573.1:0-273 GCF_054177405.1 Leptonychotes weddellii | reverse complement strand
CATCCACTCCCCCTGTTTGTGGTTCCCTCTCTCTCTGTGTCTCTCTCTGTCAAATAAATAAAATCTTTAAAAATAAAAAAAAAAAGAAAAGAAATCCTGTCAATTAAAACTTAAAATATATCTCAGGAGGGAGCGCTTTTATTTAGTTGTCTGAAGACCTTTCAGCAATGTTGGAACAGCACTAGTGAGAGAATCTGCACGATGAAAACCCTGCCATTCCCTTAGCCAAAAAAGTCCAGCCTTCAGCAATTCTTTTCTTTTGCTAATAACTTC
>NW_027824572.1:0-273 GCF_054177405.1 Leptonychotes weddellii | reverse complement strand
CCCTACTCCTTTTCTATAGGGAACAAAGCCAACACAGGACTAGGGGAGGGGCCATTTGGAGGATCTACAACTCTTTTTTTTTTTTTTTTAAAGATTTTATTTATTTATTTGAGAGAGAGAATGAGAGAGAGCACATGAGAGGGGGGAGGGTCAGAGGGAGAAGCAGACTCCCTGCCGAGCAGGGAGCCCGATGCGGGACACGATTCAGGGACTCCAGGATCATGACCTGAGCCGAAGGCAGTTGCTTAACCAACTGAGCCACCCAGGCGCCCA
>NW_027824571.1:0-273 GCF_054177405.1 Leptonychotes weddellii | reverse complement strand
GGGCGACCCTGGTGCTCCCAGCCTGTAGGACCAGCCCCGGGGACCAGGGGAGCATGGCGGCCTCTCTCCACATCCTCGAGCTGCCCACACCGCCCGCCCGCTTGGACGCGTGTAGAAAGCTAGAAAGCCGTGCTGCTGGGTTTTCGGTGGTGGCGATGCAGGTCAGCTGAGAAATCTTGCCCAGACGGGAGTGGACGATACACAAACGCGACGTTTTCAGGGGTGGCGGGGGCAGGGGATGAGGCCGAAGCCACAGTTTCCGCTAGTCCCCAT
>NW_027824570.1:0-273 GCF_054177405.1 Leptonychotes weddellii | reverse complement strand
AGAACAAGTGACAGGGACCCGGGGTCAAGGTCCCAGGAGGAACTGAGGGCACCCAGCATGTGTGGGGGGTCCACTGCGGACCTGGGAACCAGCCGTGATGGCCTGAAGATCTGTTCCTCCCTGAGGCCAGAGTCCATGGTCATTCAATGGGGAGAAACCACCTATGTCAGCATGTATTTTTGGAGACAATTCAGGCTGAAGACTCGACACTGGATGGGGGCTTCCCCTGTGTGCACAGCCCCGTGCCCCTGCTGGGAACCCAGGGAGACCCTG
>NW_027824569.1:0-273 GCF_054177405.1 Leptonychotes weddellii | reverse complement strand
TCTCCACAGTCTCAGGACCTGAGTAGACTGGATCCCCTATCCCAAGCTCATGTCTGCAGACACTGACTTCTTTTTTTTTTTTTTTTTTTTTTTTTTAAGATTTTATTTATTTGCGAGAGAGAGAATGAGAGACAGAGAGCATGAGAGGGAGGAGGGTCAGAGGGAGAAGCAGACTCCCTGCCGAGCAGGGAGCCCGATGCGGGACTCGATCCCAGGACTCCAGGATCATGACCTGAGCCGAAGGCAGTCGCTTAACCAACTGAGCCACCCAGG
>NW_027824568.1:0-274 GCF_054177405.1 Leptonychotes weddellii | reverse complement strand
CTGGGTGGCTCAGTTGGTTAAGCGACTGCCTTCGGCTCAGGTCATGATCCTGGAGTCCCGGGATCGAGTCCCGCATCGGGCTCCCTGCTCGGCAGGGAGTCTGCTTCTCCCTCTGACCCTCCTCCCTCTCATGCTCTCTGTATCTCATTCTCTCTGTCTCAAATAAATAAATAAAATCTTTAAAAAAAAAAAAAAGAAAAGAAACTATGTGTAACCATAGGGATGAATTTGTGCACCATAGTGTTGAATGACAAAAGAAAGCCATGGAATAAAA
>NW_027824567.1:0-274 GCF_054177405.1 Leptonychotes weddellii | reverse complement strand
GCCTGGGTGGCTCAGTTGGTTAAGCGACTGCCTTCAGCTCAGGTCATGATCCCAGGGTCCTGGGATCGAGTCCCGCATCGGGCTCCCTGCTCTGCAGGGAGCCTGCTTCTCCCTCTCCCACTCCCCCTGCTTGTGTTCCCTCTCTCGCTGTGTCTCTCTCTGTCAAATAAATAAATAAAATCTTTAAAAAAAAAAAAAACTGTAAATCTTAATCTAAGTTTTATGTTTGTTTGCTTTTCTTTTTAAGAAATTTGTCTTTTAAGTACTGGATTCG
>NW_027824566.1:0-2511 GCF_054177405.1 Leptonychotes weddellii | reverse complement strand
GTAGCGGGAGGGGAAGAATGAAGCGGAGGAAATCGGAGGGGTAGACGAACCATGAGAGACGATGGACTCTGAAAAACAAACAGGGTTCTAGAGGGGAGGGGGTGGGAGGATGGGTTAGCCTGGTGGTGGGTATTGAGGAGGGCACATTCTGCATGGAGCACTGGGTGTTATGCACAAACAATGAATCATGGAACACTTCGTCTAGAACTAATGATGTAATGTATGGGGATTAACATAAGAATAAAAAAAAAAAAAAGAAAAAAAAATGCTCTCGGGCTAGAAACCATGATGTTAATTGGCCTCTACCAAGCAAGACACCCTGCTTCATAATTGGGGTGGGGATTTCTTAGTCATGTTTACCCATATCACAGACTTCCCCTGGCGGTTGATGCTTGAAAATTTTCTTCTCCACTTACCTAACTAGAGTGAGAGTACTTGGATGGCATACGCTAAGACCCAGTGTCTTTTGCACCTTTATTTCTGATGGTTGCCACAGGGGATGCTTGGTGCTGGAAACTATGGTGGGCACTTGTGGTGAAATATATAGGTAAGTAAGACATGGCATCTGCCTTCAACCAATTCACAGCTTAGCTATGGAGATAGGCAGAAAAACATAAATTAGACATTTGAAAAATAAATACTATAATAAATACATGAGCAAAGTCCTAGTAACAAGGTTAGTGTCCAGAGAATAGCAGTTGCTTACAATAAGTATGACAAGCCAAACTGAACTCCTGAGAAACACATAAAAGGAGTAAGTCATTTTCCCCGAAGGAAGAGTAGGGTTACTACATTAAAGACGTGATACTTGAGATGGACTTTGAAAAAAGTTTGATAAGTTCAACTTTGTTGATGTTTGTGTCTGTTTATACTAATTAAATAATTCTCTGGAAACCTGGTTAACATAACCAAGTTGGAAATAGAGGCAAGGACCACATTGCAGAGAACTTTGCATGCCATGTTCAACATTGTGAAATGTTATTTCTCTAAATCTAGCTTGTTGCTTTTGCTGTTAATTTTCAGTCTGAGTTTGAATTTGTTGTGAAGCATTCAGGCCATGCTCAACTCCAGATAAAGATGCACAGATTAAAAAGCAAATAATAGAGTAGGAGAGTCCCCATTATAAACCCATGGTCTCTAGAGTAGACAATCTTCATTACAATGTCAGAGAAATTGGGCCATATCAGGGCCCTAAAAGGCTCCCTGTTGTCTCCTGAGAGTTATACATCGGGAATATAAAGGCAACATTTTTGCCTTTGACTAAAGCTCTGTGGGAGCCCCTTCTGTCAAACTAAAATGACAGAGACAGAATCATGCCACTACTAATTCAGATCTTGATATAGATCGTCTGAGGATAATTTGTAGGAAATATAACCAAATCTATAGGAAAGATACCCAAGTAAAAGAAAGATAAGTCAAAACCAGCCTGATATAAAATCAAAAGTTAAACTATGGGGGCACCTGGGTGGCTCAGTTGGTTAAGTATCTGCCTTCAGCTCAGGTCATGATCCCAGAGTCCTGGGATTGAGTCCCACATTGGGCTCCCTGTTCTGTGCGGAGCCTGCTTCTCCCTTTCCTTCTGCCTCTCACCCCTCACTCGTGCTCTCTCTCTCTCACTTGCTCTTTTTCTCTTAAATAAATAAATGAGTAAATAAAATCTTGGGAAAAAAGTTAAACTATGGATGCCTACAGCCTGAAATGGAGAAAACAACATTGAATTTTGGAACAAGATATTAGGTTAAAAACTAATCTCTGCAACTTTACTTGTTGTATGAAATTGGGCAAGTTCTGTAGCCTAACTTGGTCGTAATATGTGGACATATTGCCACTGGGCTAATCTCCTTCACAGTTTTCTTTTTAATGAGAATCTAATTACTTATATTAAAGCCCCTCATAAACTCTGCAGTGCTGTTTATTTTTTTTTATTTTTTTTAATTTTTTATTGTTATGTTAATCACCATACATTACATCATTAGTTTTTGATGTAGTGTTCCATGATTCATTGTTTGTGCATAACACCCAGTGCTCCATGCAGAACGTGGCCTCTTTAATACCCATCACCAGGCTAACCCATCCTCCCACCCCCATCCCCTCTAGAACCCCCATTTGTTTTTCAGAGTCCATTGTCTCTCATGGATCGTCTCCCCTTCCGATTTCCCCACCTTCATTCTTCCCCTCCTGCTATCTTCTTTTTTTTTTCTTAACATATATTGCATTATTTGTTTCAGAGGTACAGATCTGTGATTCAACAGTCTTGCACAATTCACAGCGCTCACCATATCACATAATCTCCCCAATGTCTATCACCCAGCCACCCCATCCCTCCCACCCCCCCACTCCAGCAACCCTCATTTTGTTTCCTGAGATGAAGAATTCCTCATATCAGTGAGGTCATATGATACATGTCTTTCTCTGATTGACTTATTTCACTCAGAATAATACCCTCCAGTTCCATCCACGTCGTTGCAAATGGCAAGATCTCATTCCTTTTGATGGCTGCATAATATTCCA
>NW_027824565.1:0-274 GCF_054177405.1 Leptonychotes weddellii | reverse complement strand
TTTTACAAATAAATATTTTTACATTCACTGTTCTTATTTCATTTCTTCCTACTTAGGCTTCATAATGGTTCATTCTTTTTTTTTTTTTTTAAAGATTTTATTTATTTATTTGAGAGAGCGAGAATGAGAGAGAGTACATGAGAGGGGGGAGGGTCAGAGGGAGAAGCAGGCTCCTCGCTGAGCAGGGAGCCCGATGCGGGACTCGATCCCGGGACTCCAGGATCATGACCTGAGCCGAAGGCAGTTGCTTAACCAACTGAGCCACCCAGGCGCC
>NW_027824564.1:0-274 GCF_054177405.1 Leptonychotes weddellii | reverse complement strand
TCTAGATGAAGTGTTCCATGATTCATTGTTCGTGCACAACACCCAGTGCTCCATGCAGAACGTGCCCTCCTCAATACCCACCACCAGGCCAACCCATCCTCCCACCCCCCTCCCCTCTAGAACCCTCAGTTTGTTTTTCAGAGTCCATCTTCTCTCATGGTTCGTCCACCCCTCCGATTTCCCCCGCTTCATTCCTCCCTTCCCGCTACCTTCTTCTTCTTCTTTTTTTTTCTTAACATATCTTGCATTATTTGTCTCAGAGGTACAGATCTGA
>NW_027824563.1:0-274 GCF_054177405.1 Leptonychotes weddellii | reverse complement strand
CACCTGACCACATAGAGGCTTGTGGAGGTAGAGCAGCTTCAATAAGAGGTAAGGATGTTGTGACCCTTCAGTTTCTGATGAAAGGAGCCCAGGTGAAAAATCCTTCCCCATTTTGTTAATAAGAAGCCCAGTCAGGGCATGCACAGCTCTGGGAAATCACTGGGACTCACTGAGGACAATGCCCTGATCCCAGAGTTTGCAGAGGAGGGGTCTGAGGCAGTGGGGATTTGATTTAGGAGGGGCTGAGAGCATGGGGTTCAAGGCTGCCCCCACA
>NW_027824562.1:0-274 GCF_054177405.1 Leptonychotes weddellii | reverse complement strand
TTTTTTTATTCTTATGTTAATCCCCATACATTACATCATTAGTTCTAGATGAAGTGTTCCATGATTCATTGTTCGTGCACAACACCCAGTGCTCCATGCAGAACGTGCCCTCCTCAATACCCACCACCAGGCCAACCCATCCTCCCACCCCCCTCCCCTCTAGAACCCTCAGTTTGTTTTTCAGAGTCCATCTTCTCCCATGGTTCGTGCACCCCTCCGATTTCCCCCACTTCATTCCTCCCCTCCCGCTACCTTCTTCTTCTTCTTTCTTTTT
>NW_027824561.1:0-274 GCF_054177405.1 Leptonychotes weddellii | reverse complement strand
AACTAACACCTAGAGAATGCTGCCCTGGGCCTGAGTGCTCCCCTGGGCCGAGTGTTCCCCTGGGTCGAGTGTTCCCCGGGGCCGAGTGCTCCCTGAGGCCAAGTGCTCCCGTGGGCCGAGTGTTCCCCTGGGTCGAGTGTTCCCTGGGGCCGAGTGCTCCCGTGGGCCGAGTGCTCCCCTGGGCCGAGTGTTCCCCGGGCTGAGTGCTCCCTGGGGCCAAGTGCTCCCGTGGGCCGAGTGTTCCCCTGGGCCGAGTGCTCCCCTGGGCCGAGTG
>NW_027824560.1:0-274 GCF_054177405.1 Leptonychotes weddellii | reverse complement strand
GAATTTGCCTTTTCCAACAGTGGAGACACAATGCCCCGGGACGGGAGGGTGCGTGCTGGGAGCCCCGGGAATTTTGCTCTGCCCTGACCCTGGAAGAGATCCGGCCTCATGGAGATGCCCACTGATGGTTTTGTAGGACTTCAAGCTCAGGCGCGCATTTTAGGGCCAAAGTGTTGGTCCCAGACTAAAATGGGCACCACGGCATGAATATGTGATGCCCTGTTTCTTGTCTTCCTCTGGCTCCATTGGGTCTCCAGGAGGACGTGCAAACAGC
>NW_027824559.1:0-274 GCF_054177405.1 Leptonychotes weddellii | reverse complement strand
GAATTTGCCTTTTCCAACAGTGGAGACACAATGCCCCGGGACGGGAGGGTGCGTGCTGGGAGCCCCGGGAATTTCGCTCTGCCCTGACCCTGGAAGAGATCCGGCCTCATGGAGATGCCCACTGATGGTTTTGTAGGACTTCAAGCTCAGGCGCGCATTTTAGGGCCAAAGTGTTGGTCCCAGACTAAAATGGGCACCACGGCATGAATATGTGATGCCCTGTTTCTTGTCTTCCTCTGGCTCCATTGGGTCTCCAGGAGGACGTGCAAACAGC
>NW_027824558.1:0-274 GCF_054177405.1 Leptonychotes weddellii | reverse complement strand
TTCTCCCTCTCCCACTCCCTCTGCTTGTGTTCCCTCTTTCGCTGTGTCTCTGTCAAATAAATAAATAAAATCTTTAAAAAAAAAAAGGAAATCAGATGAAAAGTTTTAGAGATCTTTTTTCAAAAACAGGCAGTAGAGCATGGGAAGTAGTACTCTCAATTTAGGGTCCTAAGTTCAGCTTTGCTATTTGCCATCACCATGACTCCTGGTTATGTGAGTTCCTCTATGAAAGAGGAATAATGACAATACCGACCCCACAGCATTGTTAGATAGG
>NW_027824557.1:0-274 GCF_054177405.1 Leptonychotes weddellii | reverse complement strand
GGGTGACTGGGTGATAGACACTGGGGAGGGTACGTGCTCTGTTAAGCGCTGTGAATTGTGCAGGACTGTTGAGTCTCAGATCTGTACCTCTGAGACAAATAATGCAAGATATGTTAAGAAAAAAAAAGAAGAAGAAGAAGGTAGCGGGAGGGGAGGAATGAAGCGGGGGAAATCGGAGGGGTGGACGAACCATGAGAGAGGATGGACTCTGAGAAACAAACTGAGGGTTCTAGAGGGGAGGGGGGTGGGAGGATGTGTTGGCCTGGTGGTGGGT
>NW_027824556.1:0-2511 GCF_054177405.1 Leptonychotes weddellii | reverse complement strand
ATGCGCAACAACTGAGCCACCCAGGTGCCCCTGAAAGATAACATTTTTAAAAAAATAAAGTTAGGGGCGCCTGGGTAGCTCAGTCGTTAAGCGTCTGCCTTCGGCTCAGGTCATGATCCCAGGGTCCTGGGATCGAGACCCGCATTGGGCTCCCTGCTCCCCGGGAGGCCTGCTTCTTGTCTCCCACTCCCCCTGCTTGTGTTCCCTCTCTCGTTGTGTCTCTCTCAAATCTTTTAAAAAATAAAGTTATAGGTTCAAATTTCTTCCTCACATAAGGACACCAGTCAGATTGGATTAAGGCCCACTCTTAATCATCTCTTTATTTTTTTTAAAAGATTTTATTTATTTGACAGAGAGACACAGAGGGAACACAAGCAGGGGGAGTGGGAGAGGGAGAAGCAGGCTTCCCGCGGAGCAGGGAGCCCGATGTGGGGCTTGATCCCAGGACCCTGGGATCATGACCTGAGCCGAAGGCAGACGCCTAATGACTGAGCCACCCAGGCGCCCCCTAATCACCTCTTTAAAGGCCTTTTCTCCAAATACTGTCACATACGGCAGTACTGAGAATTGGGACTCGAACATACAAATTTTGGGGAGGGTTGGGGGAGACAGTTCAACCCAAAACAATTACCGTGGTACATTTGTCACTCAACATGTATACATTTAGTTTATCAACTAAGCTCCAGATTGTATTCAGATTGCACAGTTTTTCCACTAATGCCCTTTTTTTCTCAGATCCCTCAAGGGGATTTCCAGTACATTTAATTGTCATAGCTCCTCTGGTCTGTGATAGTTTCTCAGTCTGTTTTTCCTATCTTGACAGTTTGGAGGAGTACTTTTCATGTGTTTTGTAGAATACCTCTCATTTTGGGTTTCCCTGATTATTTTTTTCATACATAGACTGGCATGAAATAATAGCACCAGGGGTAAAGTGTTTGCATCATATCAGTGGCACCTGTTATTAACATGTCTTACCTTGATGTTTACTTAATCACCTGCCCAAGATCATTTGCCAGTGTCTTTCCTGTAAAGTTACATTTTTTTTTCTTTGACTCTATTCTTTGGAAGCGAGTCACTAAGTACAGTCCACACTGGGATACTCCTATGACCTTGGAAATCGCATTTATTCTAGTAGGGCCTTTTGGAGAGTCTTTGGACAAATCGTGTTCTCCATAAATACTTTTTTATTTTTATTATTTTTTTAAAGATTTTTATTTATTTGACAGAGACACAGTGAGAGAGGGAACACAAGCAGGGGGAGGGTCAGAGGGAGAAGCCGGCTTCCCGCTGAGCAGGGAGCCTGATGCGGGGCTCGATCCCAGGACCGTGGGATCATGACCTGAGCTGAAGGCAGACGTTTAACCGACTGAGCCACCCAGGAATCCCTTTATTTTATATTTTTAAAAGATTATTTGAGAGAGACAGAAAAAGCACAAGTGGGGGAGGGGGAGGAGCAGAGGAAGAGGGAGAAGCCAACTTTGAGGTGAGCAGGGAGCCCAACATGGGCCTTGATCCCAGGACCCTGAGATCATGACCTGAGCCGAAGGCAGATGCTCAACTAACTGAGCCATCCAGGTGCCCCGTAGAGACCATTTTATTTCTTCCTTTTCAAAATATATATACCTTTTTTTTCCTTGCTGATTTCTCTCCCTAGAGTTTATAGTTGTTTAGGTAACAGGAGGGTTGGTTTGTTAGGAGCTACTTTGTTAGGAGCTACTCCATTAGTGGAAGCCAGAAATGCCTAAAGAGGCATTTTTAAAATAAGGAAAGTTTTGTGAATTTAAATTAAAAATGTATATTCACTTTCATTTTGACTAGTTAAATCTGTAGAGTTTAAATGTTAAGTACATTGTTTATACTCTAGTTTTGCTATAATATGATCTTCCCAGGGCCTCCTGGGTGGTTTAGTCAGTTAAGCGTATGACTCTTTTTTTTTTAAGATTTTATTTATTTATTTGACATTGAGAGAGACAGCGAAAGAGGGAACACAAGCAGGGGGAGTGGGAGAGGGAGAAGCAGGCTTCCCATGGAGCAGGGAGCCCGATGCGGGGCTCGATCCCAGTACACTGGGATCATGACCTGAGCCGAAGGCAGACGCCCAACAACTGAGCCACCCAGGTGCCTCTAAGCATATGACTCTTGATTTTGGCTCAGGTCATGATCTCAGGGTCATGAGATGGAGCCCTGTGTCATGCTGCACGCTCAGCAGAGAGTCTACTTGAGATGCTCTCTCTCCCTCTCCCTCTGCTTCTCTCCCCCGCGCATGTGTACGCTCTCTCAAATAAATCTTTAAAAATATATGTATAGGGGCGCCTGGGTGGCTCAGTCGTTAAGCGTCTGCCTTCGGCTCAGGTCATGATCCCAGGGTCCTGGGATCGAGCCCCGCATCGGGCTCCCTGCTTGGCGGGAAGCCTGCTTCTCCCTCTCCCACTCCCCCTGCTTGTGTTCCCTCTCTCGCTGTGTCTCTCTCTGTCAAATAAATAAATAAAATCTTTAAAAAAAATAAAAATA
>NW_027824555.1:0-274 GCF_054177405.1 Leptonychotes weddellii | reverse complement strand
TTGTGGTTATAATAAAGATTACATTTAACCATCCTAAAATTATAACAATCTATTTTGAATTTATACCAAATTATCTTTTTTTTTTTAAGATTTTTTATTTATTTGCGAGAGAGAGAATGAGAGACAGAGAGCATGAGAGGGAGGAGGGTCAGAGGGAGAAGCAGACTCCCTGCTGAGCAGGGAGCCCAATGTGGGACTCGATCCCGGGACTCCAGGATCATGACCTGAGCCGAAGGCAGTCGCTTAACCAACTGAGCCACCCAGGCGCCCCCCA
>NW_027824554.1:0-274 GCF_054177405.1 Leptonychotes weddellii | reverse complement strand
GGCGCCTGGGTGGCTCAGTTGGTTAAGCGACTGCCTTCGGCTCAGGTCATGATCCTGGAGTCCCGGGATCGAGTCCCGCATCGGGCTCCCTGCTCGGCGGGGAGTCTGCTTCTCCCTCTGACCCTCCTCCCTCTCATGCTCTCTGTCTCTCATTCTCTCTCTCTCAAATAAATAAATAAAATCTTAAAAAAAAAAAAAATAGGGCACACCCTATAAATTATTAAGCCAGGATGTGGGACTCAGAAGCATGGACATCAGGAGCTGCCTAAATCCC
>NW_027824553.1:0-274 GCF_054177405.1 Leptonychotes weddellii | reverse complement strand
GCTCAGAAGAGGAGAAAACAGAGGACGTGGAGAAATGGGACCCCTGTGCGCTGTTGGTGGGAATGTAAAATGGCGCAGCTGCTGTGGGAAACGGTATGGCAGGTCCCCAAAAAATTGAAAACGGAATTACGACTTGATCCAGAAATTCCACTTGTGGGTATGGACCCCCCCAAAATGGAAAGGAGGGTCTCAAAGAGATATTTGTACCTCCATGTTCGTAGCCGAATTATCGCCGATAGCTACCACATGGAAGCAACCCGATGTCCATGGATGG
>NW_027824552.1:0-274 GCF_054177405.1 Leptonychotes weddellii | reverse complement strand
GGGCGCCTGGGTGGCTCAGTTGTTAAGCGTCTGCCTTCGGCTCAGGTCATGGTGTCAGGGTCCTGGGATCAAGTCCGGCATCGGGCTCCCTGATCTGCGGGAAGCCTGCTTCTCCCTCTCCCACTCCCCCTGCTTGTGTTCCCTCTCTTCGCTGTCTCTCTGTCAAATTAAAAAAAAAAATCTTAAGGGCGCCTGGGTGGCTCAGTTGGTTAAGCGACTGCCTTCGGCTCAGGTCATGATCCTGGAGTGCCAGGATCGAGTCCCGCATCGGGCT
>NW_027824551.1:0-274 GCF_054177405.1 Leptonychotes weddellii | reverse complement strand
TGGGGGGCGCCTGGGTGGCTCAGTTGGTTAAGCGACTGCCTTCGGCTCAGGTCATGATCCTGGAGTCCCGGGATCGAGTCCCACATTGGGCTCCCTGCTCAGCAGGGAGTCTGCTTCTCCCTCTGACCCTCCTCCCTCTCATGCTCTCTGTCTCTCATTCTCTCTCTCGCAAATAAATAAAAAATCTTAAAAAAAAAAAAGATAATTTGGTATAAATTCAAAATAGATTGTTATAATTTTAGGATGGTTAAATGTAATCTTTATTATAACCACA
>NW_027824550.1:0-274 GCF_054177405.1 Leptonychotes weddellii | reverse complement strand
TTATGCACAATCAATGAATCATGGAACACTTCATCTAAAACTAATGATGTAATGTATGGGGATTAACATAAGAATAAAAAAAAAAAAAAGAATGCCGTCGAGCAATTAGCACAGCGCTCAGCACTTTGTGAATGGGCAGTAAGCGCTCTCTTCTGTGATGAGACCTACCCGGGGCCTTATAGGAACAGTATCTAACCCCCAGGGCCAGACCTCCTCCTGCTGTGACAAAAACAACTAAAACCCTGCTTCCTTCCAGCACCTCCTCCACTCCTCC
>NW_027824549.1:0-274 GCF_054177405.1 Leptonychotes weddellii | reverse complement strand
GGGCGCCCCTCACTGTTCAGACTTTACATTCACTGAAGGAATCGTGGTTGGACCTAGAAGAGAACAGCAACTCCTCTGCTGTTAACAGGAGGAGTGAATTAAATTGATTAACTGTAACTAAGTTTTTTGGGTTTTTTTTTCCACCAAGATCATTTCAAGAAACCACAATGTGCAGGCAGTGGCTTCACATACTTGCCTTAGGATCAAGACAAAAATATGGTGACTATGTGCAAATGCAACTTGCTTGAAGTTTTGGTCAGACTAATTGGAGCTA
>NW_027824548.1:0-274 GCF_054177405.1 Leptonychotes weddellii | reverse complement strand
AGGGAAAAGCAGGCTCCCCGCTGAGCCAGGATCTCGATGCGGGGCTTGATCCCAGGATCCTGGGATCATGACCCAAGCTGAAGGCAGACGCTTAACCATCTGAGCCACCCAGGCGCCCCCACTTCTATTTCTTCCAAGCTTCCTCTCTCTATTCCTTGATCCCCTTGATATTCTCCCACTAAGGTGTCTGCTTCAATAAACCAGCATCAATTTCTGCTACTTGCAGTCAAGATGCCTGTCTTCTACAGAGGGCTCAAGCAAAAAAGAACAGTGT
>NW_027824547.1:0-274 GCF_054177405.1 Leptonychotes weddellii | reverse complement strand
GCTCAGAAGAGGAGAAAACAGAGGACGTGGAGAAATGGGACCCCTGTGCGCTGTTGGTGGGAATGTAAAATGGCACAGCTGCTGTGGGAAACGGTATGGCAGGTCCCCAAAAAATTGAAAACGGAATTACGACTTGATCCAGAAATTCCACTTGTGGGTATGGACCCCCCCAAAATGGAAAGGAGGGTCTCAAAGAGATATTTGTACCTCCATGTTCGTAGCCGAATTATCGCCGATAGCTACCACATGGAAGCAACCCGATGTCCATGGATGG
>NW_027824546.1:0-274 GCF_054177405.1 Leptonychotes weddellii | reverse complement strand
GAAACAGTCAACAAAACAAAGAGGCAACCCACAGAATGGGAGAAGATATTTGCAAATGACACTACAGATAAAGGGCTGGTATCCAAAATCTATAAAGAACTTCTCAAACTCAACACCCAAAAAACAAATAATCAAGTCAAAAAGTGGGCAGAAGAGATGAACAGACACTTCTCTGAAGAAGACATACAAATGGCTAACAGACACATGAAAAAATGTTCATCATCATTAGCCATCAGGGAAATCCAAATCAAAACCACACTGAGATACCACCTTA
>NW_027824545.1:0-2512 GCF_054177405.1 Leptonychotes weddellii | reverse complement strand
AAAGAAGAAGAAGAAGAAGGTAGCGGGAGGGGAAGAATGAAGCGGGGGAAATCGGAGGGGTAGACGAACCATGAGAGACGATGGACTCTGAAAAACAAACAGGGTTCTAGAGGGGAGGGGGGTGGGAGGATGGGTTAGCCTGGTGGTGGGTATTGAGGAGGGCACACTCTGCATGGAGCACTGGGTGTTATGCACAAACAATGAATCATGGAACACTTCATCTAAAATTAATGATGTAATGTATGGGGATTAACATAAGAATAAAAAAATAAATAAATAAATAAATAAATAAAGGTCTTTTATGGAAAGCCATTGTTATTTTGAATATCTGAATTTCTTTGGTGGCTAAGCTAGAGATTAGTGATGATTTTTAATTTATTACAAATTGTTGGGGAACATCATCAAAAAGACATAACCCCGCTAAGCTGGGCCAGGGTTGGGGGTGGTGACCACAGGCTCCTCGCCCCGTCCCCTGTTGCTGGGAATGGGGGTCCCACTTGCCTTTCCCGCTCCCAGGGGTTACTCCAAGGACACAGCCTTGAGATAGTGATGTGGGGTTGACAACACCTGCATCGTATACGTGACTGAACCCAGCTAGGGCCTCTTTATAAACTCTTAAGATGCAGCGAGCCGGTGCAGGGATCCATTCGTCTTGCTGCTGCCCAAGACAAGGATCTTATGTAAGTTCCCTATGCTTATTAAAACTGCCACCTACCCACCTGGAGTGGCCTCCTCTTTCTTCTGTCTCTCTCTGCCCTCTGAGAACGGGGGCTGGTTTCAGATTTCACCTGGGAAGCTCCCAAGAGGGTTACAAACCAATACAAATTCACTGAGCTATCAACTGATATAGAAATGTTCTTAAATAGCCACATTTCAATTATTAAGTTAATCCAAATCCACATTTCTACCAGAATCTATGATGAAGTGGAACACAATGCCATACAGTGCTCAAAAATATAGGCTTTAGTTCAAATCCCAGAGTCTCAACCTTCTATAAGAGATGCCTTGGGATTGTTACTTGACCTCACTAAGGCTTGCTTTTCTCAAACACAAAAAAGAGAATAATAATTGTGTCTATCATATATAACAGTTTTGAGCATTAAATGAGATAGTAAGTGTAAAACATTTTAAAAGCCAATACTTAAGTGTTTCATAAGTGATACCCATTACAACAGCATGAACACTATCCTTCTCAAGAAACTGGGGCTTAATTAGTAAGAATAGATATTAAATTGATTGGTTTAATATAATGGGACTGTAAACATGTTGGTCATTCTACTTGAAATCCCTCTGCAGCAAAGCCAGCTTATTTACATCTCTTATGTCCAGTTGCATCCGTTGGTAGCCAGATCGATGAAGGTCTTATCCATACTTCACATAAAGTCAATCAGAACATTTGGCAGGAGATTATTAGAAATGACTACATCAACTCCATGTGCCCTGGAGATCTCTAAGTGTGCTGAGATAAGGAAGGAAGGTACTTGGTGTAAGTCAAATTTTAAGAACACTAAGCAGGGCTTCACCCAGCCTTCATAATATAAGCATTTAGAAATTAATTTGGGGGATGCCTGAGTGGCTCAGTCGGTTAAGCGTCTCCCTTCTGCTCAGGTTACGATCCCAGGATCCTGGGATCGGGTTCCATGTCGGGCTCCTTGCTCAGCATGGAGTCTGCTTCTCCCTCTGCCTGCCACTCCCTCTGCTTGTGCTCTCTCTCTCCCTCTCTAACAAATAAAAAAATAAAATCTTTAAAAAAAAAAAAATTAATTTAGGAGGGAACATATCACCCTCTAAATGAGCCTGTCAAAAAAAAAAAAAAAGGTCATGCTCTTCTGAAACTGTTCACTAAACTGGCTTTATGCTAGCACATACTTGTAATATAATCTGAGTCATAGATAAGCAAAGGAATGAGTTTACTGATCTGAAGCTGAACCTTTGGAATGTTCAATTTCTAAATGTATGAGTTGGTGGGCTTTATCCCTTCTGTCACCACTATAGACAAGAATCAAAAGAGGGGCACCTGGGTGGCTCAGCGAGTTAAGCATCTGCCTTTGGCTCAGGTCCTGATCTCAGGGTCATGGGATAAAGCCCCACATCTGGGTCTTCACTCAGCATGGAGTCTACCTGCCCTTCCCCCTCTCCTACTGCCCCTCCCCCTGCTCTCCTGCTCTCCTCTAAAATAAATAAATTAAATCTCCTTTTTAAATAAATAAATAATAAATTTATCCAGAAGGTCACAAACCAGGGCTTAAGCTTCTGTTCATATGCATCACTAAACAGTAGAGCTAAAGCTATACAAAGATCATGAGTTCAAATGCCAAAATAACCACCCATCTTAGGAATATATCCACTGGGGGAGAGGGGCAAGATTCCACACCAGACAACACATGATGCAAAGAAGAATTACTGGAACAGAAACAGCAAGAATTTAAAATAAGTATAATTTCAATGGGGCGCCTGGGTGGCTCAGTTGGTTAAGCGACTGCCTTCGGCTCAGGTCATGATCCTGGAGTCC
>NW_027824544.1:0-274 GCF_054177405.1 Leptonychotes weddellii | reverse complement strand
TGATTATTAGGAAACCAGTAAAATCCCTTCACTTCTCTATGCTGCACTTTGCCCAGCTACAATGTGGAGATTCTAAGGGTCTACCTCCTAAGATTGTCAGGAGGATAAAATGACTCCATTTTGTAAAGCAATGCTCAGAACAGTGCCTGGCACTGGAGAGTTCTAATAAATGCTCCAGGTAGCATCACCAGCCCCCGTGTGTGCCCCTGCACTCATTCCGAGGTGTGCCACCCCCTCCCCCACCACCGCCCACCTTAGCCACATTACTGGAGCT
>NW_027824543.1:0-274 GCF_054177405.1 Leptonychotes weddellii | reverse complement strand
TCCATATATACAATGGAATATTACTCAGCCATCAGAAAAGATGAATACCCAACTTTTACATCAACATGGATGGGACTGGAGGAGATTATGCTAAGTGAAATAAGTCAAGCAGAGAAAGTCAATTATCATATGGTTTCACTTATTTGTGGAACATAAGGAATAACATGGAGGACATTAAGAGAAGGAAGGGAAAAATGGGTGGGGGGAATTGGAGGGAGAGATGAACCATGAGAGACTATGGACCTGAGAAACAAACAGGGTTTTAGAGGGGAGG
>NW_027824542.1:0-274 GCF_054177405.1 Leptonychotes weddellii | reverse complement strand
TGGAGTGGGGAGTGGGGTGGGAGGGATGGGGTGATTGGGTGATAGACACTGGGGAGGGTATGTGCTCTGGTAAGCGCTGTGAATTTTGCAAGACTTTTGAATCTCAGATCTGTACCTCTGAAACAAATAATGCAATATATGTTAAGATCACAGGTTCTTAACATCTCCGTTTCCTCATCTGTACATGAGGATACTAACAGCCTGACGGCGCTCCTGTGAAGATTAAAGAGGCAGATCTAGCACAAGGCCCGGATCTGAAGGAAGGCCCGTGAAT
>NW_027824541.1:0-274 GCF_054177405.1 Leptonychotes weddellii | reverse complement strand
ATAAAGACTTTAAATGACACACTGGACCAAATGGACTTCACAGACATATTCAGAACATTCCACCCCAAAGCAACGGAATACACATTCTTCTCTAGTGCCCATGGAACATTCTCCAGAATAGATCACATCCTAGGTCATAAATCAGGTCTCAACCGGTACCAAAAGATTGGGATCATTCCCTGCCTATTTTCAGACCACAGTGCTTTGAAACTAGAACTCAATCGCAAGAGGAAAGTCGGAAAGAACTCAAATACATGGAGGCTAAAGAGCATCC
>NW_027824540.1:0-274 GCF_054177405.1 Leptonychotes weddellii | reverse complement strand
CCTAGGATGTGATCGATTCTGGAGAATGTTCCATGGGCAGTAGAGAAGAATGTGTATTCTGTTGCTTTGGGATGGAATGTTCTGAATATATCTGTGAAGTCCATTTGGTCCAGTGTGTCATTTATGAAAATAGAACATTTCAAGTGAAGAACCTGAGAAATGAAGTTGTCTTAGATGAGGTTAGAGGTAGAGCAATGAGAATTTCTCCATCTTCACTTGGGGATGTCCATAATTCCTTAAAGCAAAGCAATTGAATTCTTGCCTGGTATATATT
>NW_027824539.1:0-274 GCF_054177405.1 Leptonychotes weddellii | reverse complement strand
TGTGATGTTACTATTGTAACTGTTTTAGGGCGCTACAAACCACGCTCAGAGAAGATGGTGAACTTTAAATAAACGTTGTCTGTGTGCTGGCCGCTCCAGCAGCTGGCCGTTCCCCCATCTCTCTCTCCCTCTCCTCGGGCAGCCCTATTCCCTAAGACACAACAATATTGAAATTAGGCCAGTTAATAACCCTGCAATGGGGCGCCTGGGTGGCTCAGTCGGTTGAGCGACTGCCTTCGGCTCAGGTCATGATCCTGGAGCCCCTGGATCGAGT
>NW_027824538.1:0-274 GCF_054177405.1 Leptonychotes weddellii | reverse complement strand
TGAGTAGGAAATGATGAAAACAATTTCAAGGATATTTCTCCAAGTTCACAAGGAGAAACACACATGTTGAAAGACCCACCCAAATTCTTACCTAGAGCAGATGAGGGGAGACCCACACCGGGACACATCACAATGAAATGTCAGAAAGAGGGTGGAAGGGCAGACACCCTGAAAACTCCAAGAGGCAACAACACAGGCCTGGGGGCCGGAAGACATGAGACAAGGCCCCCAAATCCTGAGGACAACTCTGTCCAGCACAGAGTCTCTGCCACGT
>NW_027824537.1:0-274 GCF_054177405.1 Leptonychotes weddellii | reverse complement strand
TGACCCTCCCCCCTCTCATGTGCTCTCTCTCTCTCTCTCATTTTCTCTGTCTCAAATAAATAAATAAAATCTTTAAAAAAAAAATGGAAGAAATGGAAAGGTTTACGAGAAGATACGGGATTTGCATGGCAAGTCTGGACACATCCAAATGGGAGTTTCCTGATAGCAGGTGGCCCCCCGCTGTTGCCCCACGAGGCCCGTCCCCACTGCTGATTCACATCACTGCCCCCAGTGCTCACAGCTCAGGAGCACTTGAACTCTGAGTGCTTATCTC
>NW_027824536.1:0-274 GCF_054177405.1 Leptonychotes weddellii | reverse complement strand
CTTTAGAGAAAAAAAATAAAAATGTGTGATCAGTACACAAATTTTTATTGAGGTAGAATTTACACATAATAAAGTGTACAGATTGTAGTATACTGTCTATTAAGATTCACAAGTGTGTAGGGGCGCCTGGGTGGCTCAGTCGGTTGAGTGACTGCCTTCAGCTCAGGTGATGATCCTGGAGTCCCAGGATCGAGTCCCGCGTCGGGCTCCCTGCTCGGCGGGGAGTCTGCTTCTCCCTCTGACCCTCCCCCCTCTCATGCTCTCTCTATCTCAT
>NW_027824535.1:0-274 GCF_054177405.1 Leptonychotes weddellii | reverse complement strand
GATACAAGCAGATATCCACATATCTGAGGCTTTTACTTTGTGCTCTTGCAAGGATAGGATAATACAACTCATAATACTCATAAACTTAGAGACATCTCTTTGTATACATAGGTTAATCACCTTTTTAATAACAGCATAATAGTCCATAGTATGGACATGTCACCATTTATCCAGTGTTTTCACTCTTTTTTTTTTTTTTTTAAGATTTTATTTATTTATTTGACAGAAGGAGACACAGCGAGAGAGGGAACACAAGCAGGGGGAGTGGGAGAGG
>NW_027824534.1:0-2512 GCF_054177405.1 Leptonychotes weddellii | reverse complement strand
GAGGAATTCTTAATCTCAGGAAACAAACTGAGGGTTGCTGGAGTGGTAGGGGGGTGGGAGGGATAGGGCGGCTGGGTGATAGACATTGGGGAGGGTATGTGCTATGGTGAGCGCTGTGAATTGTGCAAGACTGTTGAATCACAGATCTGTACCTCTGAAACAAATAATACATTATAAGTTTAAAAAAAAGAAGAAGAAGAAGATAGCAGGAGGGGAAGAATGAAGGGGGGAAATCAGAGGGAGAGATGAAACATTCTAACTGGAATTTAAATAGAAACTTAAAAAAAACCCAAAACACCTTTCTTGCTGTGTCCTGAGGACTGGCTCCCTTGGGCAATCATTCTATCAGTGCTTGAAATGTTGCTCTTCTTTCTCTGTTATATTGTTTGGGGTTTATGTTTGTTTTTCCGATCTGGTTACTATGCAAAACAAGTCCTCTTCTTCAAATAGTCCCTTTGACAGTAGGTAAGCTTGGGTACATCTTATCTTCCCCTTTACATAGGTCTCATTTTCTCCCTTCATATCTGTTCAGCTTATCTTCTAATATCTGTGTTTCATTTAAGGTTCTCTTTCTCTTTTAAGTTTTTATTTCATTTTATTTCTTCTATTATTTTTATTAGTTGTACTGAATAGGACCTCTCTATTTGAAGAACTATTTTCAGATTACTCCAGCTCCTTATTGACTTTCTAGGCAAATCCGATCCTTAGAAACAGGAAATTCTTGGAAAACATCTTTTTCATTATCTTCCTAGGTTCTGGGTCTGCAATAACTTTATTAATTCATTGAAAAATTGTGCATGTTTTTGTCATAATAAGGGCTTCAGACCCTTTTATTGTTTCATTAGTAAAATCTACCACACTTCTTCAATTGGACCCTGAGTTTGGCTCTCTGAAAACTAAGGTCAAAGATAGAGATTCTGTCATTAAGAAATCCAGAGCCAGTGCTTGCTTCAGCTTACATATACTAAAAAATTGGAATGATAGAGAGAAGATTAGCATGGCCCTTGCGCAAGGATGACATGCAAATTTGTGAAGCATTCCATATTAAAAACAAAAAAAGAAAAGAAAGGGACACGGGGGCGGCTCAGTCTGTTGTATGTCTGCCTTTGGCTCAGGGTCCTGGGATCAATTCCCACATCAGGCTCCCTGCTCAGTGGGGAGCCTGCTCCTCCTTCTGCCTGCAGCTCCCCCTGCTTGTGGTCTCTCTCTCTGACAAATAAATAAAATCTTTAAAAAAAAGAAAAGAAAGAAAGAAAAAGGAAATCCAGAACCAATTTGAAGTAATATATGATAGGGAATAACCCACACTTATGATAAGCCACATTAACCCAAACTTAGCCAAGAGCCTCCCTTGTGTTCTCTTGGTCTACAATGTAAAATGGAATTTAGGCAACCAGTCCAGAGCTGCCTACTTAGACCTGGCAGGTACAACTGAAACCTCAAACACTGTGAGTGCTCTGTAAGATATACAGAACTTAGATCCCTTGACATTAAAATTCCTGCCTACTGATCTGGCTGGAAAACACTGTCAATAGAGCAAATATCGTCTGTCTAACCAACACCTGAAAGGTCTAAACCTATCCCAGCTTTCTTGTAATACTAAGCAAGCTGAAATAGCCTATACTTAAAAACCTAAACTCATTTGTTGGACCACATGAGTTAAAAGCCCAACTCATCAATTTAAAAAAAAAAAAAAATCCCATTTCACCAACCCCCAACTCTGCCCACAATTGTAAAAATGGGCAGCATAACACAATATAGACACCCACAGCTGCCAAACTCAGCACAATAAAAAACCATGGCCTAACCAATTCCAAAGTCTCAATCTCTGAGTGTTGCTTTTCTTCCCAAATTCCACTCCTTATTTATTTCTCATGATCCTCAGCCCATGCACCAGATATCAGATCAGGGAAGGGTCACTTAAGGACACCTCGGTTCCCCATCTCCCTACAAAGGTTGAGCCTGTCCCTGAAATTTAGACAGCTTGGAGGATCAGAGCAGAATGTGTAGTCTCTGCAGTAAGAAAGGGAAAAGGAAGGACTGAGCCAGGGGCACACTCAGATTTTCCCCTCAAACTCTCTAATCAGAAAAGTAAATTCTCTGGGGGCGCCTGGGTGGCTCAGTCGTTAAGCGTCTGCCTTCAGTTCAGGTCATGATCCTGGAGTCCTGGGATCGAGTCCCGCGTCGGGCTCCCTGCTCGGCGGGAGGCCTGCTTCTCCCTCTCCCACTCCCCCTGCTTGTGTTCCCTCTCTCGCTGTGTTTCTGTCAAATAAATAAAATTTAAAAAAAAAGAAAAGTAAATTCTCTTGCCTTGAGTAGGACAGAGTAAAGGACATTAAGGGAAATATCTTTCTTCAAGAAAACCAGAAGTTGTTAATAAGTACTCCTCCAATTTTGATTGTGAGTGAAGATAGCACCCAACCTTAACTATTCAGTGATCTTTCTTTGGGCACAAAGGAAGCAAAGAATTGATTTCATATAAGATTTTGACTTCCTAAGAACAATGAATCAG
>NW_027824533.1:0-274 GCF_054177405.1 Leptonychotes weddellii | reverse complement strand
TTTTGGTTAATGGTTTTCTAGCTGTTTATTTTATCAAAAGAAACCATGTATTTATCTCTATTAATTATTTCAACTACATTTATGATTCTTATTTTCTATAAGTTTTTCATTATATGTTTTCTAGGCAAATAATCCTATAATCTTAGAATAATACTGGTTTTAGTCCTCCTCTCTTAAATGTGTATCTCCTGTATTTTTTAAAATCTTTTGTTTATATGCATTGCTAGTTTGGCAAAAAAAAAAATTAATTAAAATGGTGATAATGGCATACTGT
>NW_027824532.1:0-274 GCF_054177405.1 Leptonychotes weddellii | reverse complement strand
GTGGCTACAGCACCGTAGAAACAGAAACTGGCCTGGCATACAGGTCTAAGTGCCCTGCATTTCTTAGCAACCCCATGGAGTAGGTGTGAGTCTTGTCCTCATAGCACGGGGTGGGGGGCAACTGACCCACAGGGAAGCCACATGACCTGCCCACGGCTACACAGCAATCTCCAGCCTGTGTTCTTTTTTTTTTTTTTAATTTTTTTTATTCTTATGTTAATTCCCATACATTACATCATTAGTTCTAGATAAAGTGTTCCATGATTCATTGTTC
>NW_027824531.1:0-274 GCF_054177405.1 Leptonychotes weddellii | reverse complement strand
TTTTTTTTTTTAAAGATTTTATTTATTTATTTGAGAGAGAGAGAATGAGAGACAGAGAGCATGAGAGGGAGGAGGGTCAGAGGGAGAAGCAGACTCCCCGCCGAGCAGGGAGCCCGACGCGGGACTCGATCCCGGGACTCCAGGATCATGACCTGAGCCGAAGGCAGTCGCTTAACCAACTGAGCCACCCAGGCGCCCCCACTCTGTTGTAATAAATCATCTGCCTTAGTCATAAACACTTTTTTTTTTCCAGATATTTCCCCAATCAGATAAT
>NW_027824530.1:0-274 GCF_054177405.1 Leptonychotes weddellii | reverse complement strand
GGGACTGCTTGCAAGATTTTTTCTTCCCTAGGAAGTGTCTATGTCAGCTGAAGATTCATACCATATAAAATTTTTACTCCTTTACAATAATTCAGGTGAGTGAAGTCAGGAAAATGTGGACTTCTTTAAGACTAGTCTGTGATTAGGGCAAATGTGTGAAAATAGAAGCAACCATGTGAGCTTTTACAGGAATTTGATTGTTATACAATTATTGCCAAAAAGTTGTTTGCATTCTGACTTTCATAATCACTCTAAATTTTAATACTGAATACTG
>NW_027824529.1:0-274 GCF_054177405.1 Leptonychotes weddellii | reverse complement strand
TAGGACCTCTGTCTCCTGGTAGCTCTGGAAAGTTGTGTCACACCTACCAATGACTTTATCAACTCTTCTTTGATTCTATTTCATTTATATTTAAATTTTTATGCTAGAAAGAAAACTATAGTGTTAATACATCAATAGTGGTACTAATTCCAATGCTGTGGGCTTGAGAAATAAATGTAATCAAAACAGTTTTATGTTATAAAATTCCTAACAGATCTAAAGAGTTGTTAATATAGTTAGAACATAGGGAGGTCAGTATATCATAAAGCACTAG
>NW_027824528.1:0-274 GCF_054177405.1 Leptonychotes weddellii | reverse complement strand
CCTCTCCCTCTGCCCCTCCCCGGCTTGTGCTCTCTCTCGCTTTCTCCCTCTCAAATAAATAAATAAAATCTTAAAAAAAAAAGTATAAACCAATATATAGCATAGTTCTAAAAGAAGTATTTTACTAACTGGCAGTATTTACAAAGCTATGCTTGTTAAACATTAATCAATCATCTGGGATATCTTTTAAAATACAGATGTTGAAGAGTACCTGGGTGCCTCAGTTGGTTAAGTGATCCACTCTTAACTTCGGCTCATCGTGATCTCAGGGTTG
>NW_027824527.1:0-274 GCF_054177405.1 Leptonychotes weddellii | reverse complement strand
CTCTCCCAAAATGGCTCTTCTATTTCTACCGCTAATCCTCTAATTACCAAATCTAACAATGCTCTTTGTTTCTCATACTCTTGGAAATCCTTGTGACATTTACAATGTCAGGTACACACTCTGTGAAAGGCTCTCCTATCCTAGTTTTCATGTCCTAAACATGCTTGTTTCTTCTTCATTCCTGACCACTCGTTTTTTTAAATTTTATTATTTTTTAAATTTTATTTTATTATGTTAATCACCATACATTATATCATTAGTTTTTGATGTAGTG
>NW_027824526.1:0-274 GCF_054177405.1 Leptonychotes weddellii | reverse complement strand
CTTCTTTATCCAGTCATCTGTCGATGGACATCTTGGCTCTTTCCACAGTTTGGCTATTGTGGACATTGCTGCTATAAACATCGGGGTGCACGTACCCCTTCGGATGCCTACTTTTGTATCTTTGGGGTAAATACCCAGTAGTGCAATTCCACTAGCCTCTGTTTTGATGTAATTGCTGTTGGTGTAGAATCAATAAAGATATTTCTCTCCAGAGACTGAACTTTTCCCTTGATTGAACAGCAACCACCCAAGTGCGAGTAGAGTATTTAAGCTT
>NW_027824525.1:0-274 GCF_054177405.1 Leptonychotes weddellii | reverse complement strand
TTTTCAAGTTTTAATCTAGCTGTTTCTGGCCTTACACTGTGACTGTTTACAAACCTAGCACCCTTTGCCGCCACTGAACCCCAAAATAGCCACAGCTGATTCACGGGGTCTCTATAGCTCCTGCTTTGTTGACCCTGGGGACAAACCAGGTCCACTCAAGAATCTGTCCACCTTTGGGTGGCAGATCTGTTCCCAGGTGACGCTCTTCTTCTCCTCCTGCCTTCTGCTGTGAATACAGTAATTGGTCTGCCGATGACAAAACAAAATAGTGTTT
>NW_027824524.1:0-274 GCF_054177405.1 Leptonychotes weddellii | reverse complement strand
GGTCTCTCTGCTCTGAGGCAGAGGGTTGGAAACAGTCTCTTCTGCTCTGACTCAAGGAAGAGATGCGGAAAGCCGCCAGGTAAAGGCACCAGAGAACAAAAGCCCCAAAAACTGATTCCCGTTGGGCCCATCCCCCGCCACAGGGGGGCAGGGCAACTCCACCCAAACAGGGTTGCCTGAGTAACAGCGTGGCAGGCCCATCCCGCAGAAGACAGGCTGGGAAAACAAGAGGCCAGCAACCCTAAGGTACCAAGAAAACAGGTGCATCTTGCTT